>NW_027112985.1:141675-143124 GCF_000696795.3 Halyomorpha halys | reverse complement strand
TCGGCCATCTTCAGGGACAATCTACTACAAAAAGTTTCCATTATATGTATGATCCTACAACCAATTTAAATATTTAACATTATTATTTATAATTTACCTTATCTCAATTCACTATGAAACATATAATTTAACCACTCTAAAAACTTCATACAGGCTATTCTGCCCAGGTCAAAACATTTATATCTATGAAAAACATTAGGTAAAATTATTTTGAATTATTTATTATATTTTTATTTAGTAATTTTGTGTAAAAAAAATTTTTCTTATTAAATTAGTTGGCTGATTGTCACGCCCAGCATTATAATAGAGATGATTAAACTTACGCAGCAATCTTTATTTACCGGCAATAATTTCCGAATCTTATCAGTAAAACTGAAATTCAAGTTGTTTCTTATCAGAAAAATAATAAATATTTTTTAGTAATACAATGATTACAAGGTTTGTATTGGACATTTATAAAAGCATTCAAAATTTCAATCATATTTCAGTTATAAGAGTTGAAATCAATCATATCAGGAGGTTAATTGGACCTTATAATTTCTATATTCATTTGTAAAATAAAATTCAACAAAATTTTATATCAAAATAATCAGAAAAATATACTGTTCTGAAAATAGCAGCAAATAAGCTTAATTTTATATTTAGGAAGATTAAGATAGGAAATTAATTTTACGTTCAGAGGTCCATTTCTTTAAAACTATGTTTAGCACTAACAAACTAATAGAACATCGTTTAAAGTAAAAGTATGATTTGATGAAATATGAGCCCTACTAGAATTTTTTACGTTGAATAATCCTCGAGATACAATTTCTTAAATACTATTTTCATGTTGTTTTCGACAAAATGTTGATTTCTCGTTGTTGGGACAAACTTTTAGATTTATGAAAAAATATATCTCAGGAATTATTATGAGATGTAAATACATCTGTTAGGACTAAAATTAAAGCTAATAGTTCACTTTCAGTATTTTTCGAAATATAGTTTTTCAGAAAAGTAACATTTCATTTTTTCAAAATATCCAAAAATCATTATCTAAATGCTAGACAAAACAATGTGTAAGAGTTGAAAAATAATACGTATTATACTGAAAAAATTATTTCGTTAAATACTTGACTACTGAGAATTAAAAAATAATATTAGTCATAAAAGCATTAATCTAGCCATATGAACTACATTGGAATCGGAAACTTTTTATATAAAATCTAAACACAGTAAATAAAAAACTGAAATCAATATTAAACATTCATAACTTTTCCTAGAATAAGCTTACTTGCTGTTATAAGACAATTTCCACAAACATAGAAGCACAAATACTCTTATATTATCGTAAAGTAAACAAAGTAAAAATAAACATCGGTTCTAACTCAATAGCTAATTTCAGAATTACAATTCAATACACGACTATTTTTTATCAATGAATAATATGAGAATTCTATTCAATACAATTTT
>NW_027112985.1:135389-139942 GCF_000696795.3 Halyomorpha halys | reverse complement strand
AACAAAAATAATTTACAACTATTTACTATTTAGTCTATAAAACTGTCATCATGAACAGCCCTGATGAATAATAATTTAATAATCAGAATAATTTAAATATGAAGAATTTTTATGAAGGTTGCGGTCAAAAGGAAGAAAAATAGTTTACAACTATTTACTTTTCTGTCTATAAAACTGTCATCATGAACAGCCCTGATGAATAATAATTTAATAATCAGAATAATTTACACGAAATAAAAGTGAACTAAGGTGCGCATTAATATGATTCAAAATATGTGAACATTTATATTAAAAAAGTAAAATAAAAATAAGAGTGAAAAGTATAAATAAACAAAAATTAAAAAAAGTATAGGCAGCCCATGAAAACGGAAATAATAACAAATAAAAAATTAATATAATAAAATGACGAGAAAATAAAAGAAATAATTATATAAGTAAAGGAAAAATACATATTAAGTAATTTAAATATAATTGTATTTATTTATTGTTATCTCTGTTTATTACAGTAAAAGAAAGTAACGAATTGTAGATATTTTGTTTTTAAAAACAAACAGTGAATTATATAATGCTTGTAGAGAGGGACACGGTATCCTGAAACGTCCAAGATGAGAATAAATATATTTATTAAAAACGTTGTATTTTCATTCAACATTTTTTTATCTTTAATGAATTATAATTTTTTTAATTATTTAAAAAAAATTATGATGGTAAAAATCTTATTTAATAGTGCCAACGTTTCGGCCGGAATTTCCAGCCTTCGTCGGGGCTAAGAACAAAGAACAAGATAACAACCAATGAGTAAAAAAAATATAAATATAAAGATTGATCTAAGTAAATAATTGTACAAAATGAAAATTTTTAAAAATAAAGTAATGAAACAAGTGGACAATAAAACGTATATATAAGTAATTAAATATGTAAGTAAAATAACATAGTTAAGAAATTAAAAATATAAAGTTATACATTAGAAGAAGATATTTGACCGTATGAAATAGATAAGAGGAAGATAGGACGGGTGACGGCCAATAAAGGTATCAAAATAGTAAAAGAAGACTATTCAAAATGTTCTCAGTTCAGTTGTTAAAAGAACATGATTCTTATCAGCCCGGTAAAGTGGGACGAAACGTTGGTTAACAATAGTTTTCTTTTACTATTTTGAAACCTTTATTGACCGCCACCAGGACTATCTTCTTCCTATCTACTTCATACGGTCAGCTATCTTCTTCCAATATGAATAAATTTATATAATGCAAAGAAATAAAGAAATATGAATATATAATAACGAAACAAAATATAAAGTTAAATTAAATAATAGTAAAAAAATTATAGCTCATAAAATGAAACAAGTCAATAAATATACCTAGTTCAATTTATTAAGTTTTATTCAAAAATGTCCAATTTAAATAAATTATTTTCATATGATTTTACTTTGTTGAATAGTTTTTATTTTATTAGTGATTAAGTATAATTTCTTAAATGTAAGTATTAATGCAAAGTAGTTAATGTATTATTAATGACACTCAAGTGCACTGTAATATTTACAAGCGAAGGAGAAAGGAAATCCTTTATAAATAAATAATTTATTCCACTTTAAGTAAAAAGCATTTCTTTAATATTAATGTTTATTTTTCATAGTAAACAAAGTTTCAAGTTTTTAGAATTTTCTGAATAGGGGCTTACCTGTATCTCGAAAATTTCGATTTTAAAAAATATAGTCCAAATAAAAAAATTCTATACAATTCATGTTATCAGTTAAGGTATAACAATAAAGGCAAATGTTTTATTGAATGCTTAACAACATCAAAGGAAGTTTTAAAGAATCTTTTTTTGTTTAATATATCAGGATAACCCTTATTTTAATTGTTGTTAACATAATTTTTTAATGTTTTTTGATTTCTCCTTATTTTATACATGCAATTTTATTTATTATTTAATTTAATAACATACAGCGATAATGATTATTGTGACTATTATACACATAAGACTAAATAAGGAGATCAGTTTAATTATAGAATTTGAAATGTGAAGAAATAATTATGTTAAAGAAATTGTTTTAAATAAATTTTTGTTGTTGAATAATCGTTTTTTTGTATGCGGAGTATATGTGTTAATTTGTATTGTAGAGTACCTGATCATGGTCCCGAAAGGTAGTTAGTGATAAATTAAAATAAAGTCTCTAAAGCTATCAACCTGATGAAGCTCTACAAAGTGGGGCGAAACGTCGAAAAATAAATATTTGTTAACTATTATTGTTCTTTTTTGACCGCGATCCTGACTATCTTCTTCGCTATTTAAAATAAAGAAAGTGAATAAGGAAGAGTTATTTACCTGTTCTCATTAAATAAATGCATAGCTTATCCATAAAATGAACCTAAAATATTAAATATATATATTTATAAATTTGTCGAATTAAGGTGAATTTTTTTTTTCGTACCATTCATTAAAATAGAATGTAATTCATACATATATGTATGAAATGTATAGTACAGTATATACATATACATTTTATGAATTATATATGAATGAAGTTTATTCTATTTTAATGAAGGGTACGAAAAAAATAATAATAAATACAGTTTTTCACCTTCATTCATCAAATGTATTTATTTGTAAAGTAAATATTTTTTATCATGCTGCAAAGAACAAGCTGATATTCAGTGGGTTCGCACAGGTTCGCTAGAACCCATTGTTCAAATTTTCTATCCGAACCTTGTCAAACAGACGTAACATTCTCTCAGTGCTTTTGTTTATTTTTAAAAATACATATTACACTCTGTAACACTACAAGACTGTATAATGTTTGTGTTCGCTTCGATAATAATTATGGCTGTGTATATTAATCCCTTAACGCAGTTTTAAAAAAAAATAACATTTTTATGATTTACAAAATTTTCTTGGCAAAATATTTTTAAAAAACAAACTAAAACAATTAAAATTTTTATTCTAATTTTGGATATCGGTCATAATACCTATGTAGCATAGATAGGTACTATGTAAACACATGCTAAAGCTATATATAGAGGATTATTACAGAGAATAAATCATTGTTATTTATTTTATTGTTATCACATTGTTATTTTCAATTCTTGATTATATTCGAGTGTGAAAAACACAGCAGTATAAAATACTACGCCCCTCGCATAATCTCGAGTGAGTTTGGTTTGGTTAAGACCGATGCAATATCTTGAACAAAAAACCCAAAAACCAAATACAAATCCTGCAATAACCATCTTTATTGTTTAATTTATAATAATAACAGATGGAAGGTTTACCTAACCTTGTTTGAATAAAATTAACTCGCTAAATATTCTCTATATTTACATGAAACAGAGATGTGCAAAAATCAGCTATAGCTAAAATTGCCATGGATACGACCCTTATTCATGAATGAATCATTGATAAATAAATATCGTATCCATGGCGATTTTGGCTAGTATTTTAACTTTTGCCCAACAGAATGATGCGAACATACATTACATACAAAAACTGAACTTCTCCTGAACTGAACTGTGAGAAGGCTAATCGTATTAAATGGTTTTATACTCCTATAATAAGGATTGTAAATCGATTTTCAACTTCTCAAAACCATCTTTTAAGTTTTATAAAAATATGCAAGAAGGTATGTAGAAAGAAGTATTTTCAAAAATACTTAATTTCCACTAACATTTCTAATAGCCATGTTCTGTCGTTTTGAGACTTAAATTAGATAAAAAAAATTTTTTATTCAAACAATAATAAACAGTCTCAAGAATGTGAAAAGATTATATGCAAAGTAGTTTAATATGTTGATCTTTGTAAGAATAACAGTTTTCATGATATTTGCCTAAATGAATTTACAAAATATTGATTTCTAGTTGTTGGTGCAATTTTTTGGATTTATGAAAAACTAATAATATAGTTTTTATAAATCAAAAAAATTGTAAAGATGTAAAAATATCTGTTAGGACTCAAATTAAAGCTAATAGAACTGTTTATATTCAATATTTTCCAAGACACAGTTTTTCAGAAAAATAAATTTTATTTTTTGAAAATAACGAAGAATTAATATCGATATGATACACAAAAAAATCTGTGAGAGTTTAAAATTAATTCATATCATACTAAAAATATTAGTCAAAAGCGCTTTATGGGATTGGAATCGACAACGGTTTTTATAAAATCTGAACATGGAAAAGAAAAAATTGAAAACTGAAATCAATATCAAACATTCTTAACTTTTCCTAGAATAAGCTTTACTCTTGATATTATAAGACAATTTCCATATTCCAAATTCTATAAAGTTTGGAAATCAATTTTCAACTTCTAAAACCAACCTTCCAAGTTTTAAAAAAATATGGAAGACCTAATATAGTTTAAGCAAAATTCCCTATTTCATTTCCCCTGATATTTCTCATAATCTTTCACTTAGTTTTTCAATTGTATATCTACATACGAATATAGAATTAAGCAAATCCTATCAAGCAATAAGTCGATGCAGAGAAACTAATAAATAGTTTGATTATATAAAATAAAATTTAAAATCGATAAAATTGACTCATAACATAATTAGAATC
>NW_027112985.1:125633-133363 GCF_000696795.3 Halyomorpha halys | reverse complement strand
ATTTCTAATTATGATTTATTATTTGTAAATACACTTTCAGCTGAAAAAAACTTATTTTTTATTACACTAAAATGGGCAAATCAATTTTTTTTTTCAATTCGTCTACTAATCACATTTTCAAACTTCGACTCTATAATTTAATTTCAAAGCATAAAGCATTATAGAATAGCAATTCATCTATCTAATGACAGAGTTGAACACGTCTTTTTCTTTTTAGAAATGTATATAAATTAAATTTGTTAATTGATTTCATAAAATAAATTACTGTCTCCTTTCTAATATGTTCCCCTGATTGGAGGATAGAATTATTTAAGAGTCGAAATTTGTCTTAATTAAAGACAGCTTAAATTTGATTGTATATTGCATTATTTCATTAATTACGTAATCTTATTTGTATGTATAAAATATTTAATTTTATTTGACCCAATTTAATTGTATTCTTATCGATTTCTAGTTGTTATTTTGAGTACAATTTATTTATAATTGTACGTATTGAGTATAATTTATTGTGTATAAGTTATTTTGGCTATAAATATTTACCTAATAAATACATTTTTGAAATAAATTTAAAAAAATTAAAAGATAATATATATTTCTTTAATTCAAGACTAGTGACATTTATATTTATTACATTTTTTTTGTGTATAAGCCATCAATTAGCGGCCGAAACCCCCAATTAATTATCAAGTTTATATCGATCAAACTAATTAAAACTAACTTAAATTTTAAATATATGTATTTAAAAGCCATTAAATTTTAAATGATACTAAAATATAAATTCCATTGATATAAACAAAACAGAAAAGAAAAAAAGATTACAGGCTGTTTCATGATTAAAGACTATTGACATTAAACTGTTTATTGCATTTTATTTTCACCAGTTTAGCATTATTTGTAATTTTTTTCGTTTAATTGAAAATATTTATGAAATGGTTAAAAAATATTAATTTTATTATTATTATTTTTGCAGTTTTAATTATTATCGGTTGCTAATGGTTACATAGTTCTTAATATAAGCTAAATGACATTTAAATGTATATTATATACATATACATTCTTTTCTTTTTTTTTTAAATAGATAACGTATTTTTATTGATTCATAGTAATTATTTTGAGTATATAATTTTGTATAAAATTTACTTGATAAAAGGATTTTTGAAATAAAAAATAAGTTAATAGACAGTACTGTGATTGAAGACTACTGACATTAAATATTGCATTTAGTTGGCATTAAACTGTGTAATATATTTAAAAAATATTAATTTTCTTTAGCTTTAAAATGTTATTATTATTTCTGTAGATTTAATCATTATCAGTTGTAAATGGTTACATAGTTCTGACTATATGCTAAATAACATTTGAATGTATATTATATACATAATTAATGTATATTATATACATTCGTTTTTTTTTAATAGAAAATATTTATATAATGGTATAAAATTGTTATTTTGTGTATATAAGATTTATTTGATAAAAGTGATTTTAAATAAATAATAAGAAAAATAAAATAGACAGTACTGCAATTGAAGCCTATTTTGATTAAACTGTGTATTGCATTTTATTAACATCCGTTTCGTGATATTAATTATTATGAGTTACTAATGGTTACATAGTTTTGAATATAGGATAATTTACATATATGTATATTGTATTCATTATTTTTCATAAATGGGAAATATTTATATGATTATTAAAATTATTACATTTTTATTATTAATAATTAGAAATTTGTGCTAATTTAGATCATAAAAATAATTCAATTTAAAAAAATAAGTATTTCAAAGCCATAGAACTTTAAATTAGATTAATATATGAAAGCAATATACAATAAAAAATAAAACAAAAATATTACAGAGACAGTTGCAAATAAATGCAGCGACAGTCCGTTATGGCCAGAACAG
Source organism: Halyomorpha halys (assembly GCF_000696795.3). NCBI lineage: Eukaryota > Metazoa > Arthropoda > Insecta > Hemiptera > Pentatomidae > Halyomorpha > Halyomorpha halys. Next base: position 131,459 of record NW_027112985.1, on the reverse strand, counting down.
GAGAAGGGGACACAGTACGAGTGGGGAGGATAAAGAAAGGAAGCTAGGCTTGGGAAACCATAAGTGAACAAAGGACAAATACATTTCGAAACGATATTATATTATTTTAAGGATTAAGGATGTTATCATTAAATAATAACAATAAAACATGAAAGAAAATAATATTAAAAAAAACAACTAAGATTCGCCATGATAGGGTTCATTGATTGGTTGGCCTAGGTCCTGCAGAGATAAAACGATATATGCCGAATAGAACTTCTTTTTTTTGGATTCAAAGGACATACATTTAAATTTACAATACTCAGTTTATAATACCCTTTAATAATATAGATGTGATAAAATTGTGTTTCTTTTAATAAAGTAGATTTTTATTTTATATTTAATTGTATTTTGTCTCCGCTTTTTCATAAAGATAACGAAATGTAATGATGCTTTAAAAAATAATTGTAATAATTATTTGAATGAATTGTATTTCATACACAAAGATTTCTTTATCCATATTTTTTTTTTTATTATTTACGTTGTTATGAACCAGTTTCACACGTAAAAATCACAAAAAATACACAAAAACTTGGAATATAATCGAAAATAACTTAGTAATATTTAAAGTTACTTAATGATAAACCTAGACTGACCTGTGACGATGAAGCGTAATCCGAAATGAGAATAGGTTTCCCCTTTTTTGATTAGAAAGTGAGAAAAGAAGATAGCACAAAACACACGAGACACTGTCGGCAGCAGATCTCAGGCTGGACTGAGGCTTCGGCCGTTGGGGCGAGGAGTGGGGGGAAATGGCCGGCATTTCGGCACTTTGTCTCGTCTCCCTCGAATAATTAGTACACAATATGTATTTAGCAAAGTTATATAAGTAGAAAAAGAGGAGAAGAAAATGAGTAGTTCCCAAACACAACGAAACATCTCTTTTCTAAATACATAGCACGTCAGGAATGGATATAAGAAAGAAATGATAGTTAACTATAAAATATAATTAAATTAAGTATGGGGTGAAAATTTATAAAATAATAAACCATAATTAAAGACATAATAGGAAAGTGGGCTTCTGATTTCAGAAGCCATTTAACTATTTTTTCTTTTCTATACGTTCTGCATTACAAAAAGCCCATTTTCCTTTAATAATTTTTTATGTTTCTCTGAATGATGGTCGTTATCTCTTTTCATTTTTTAGCCTTGATGAGAACCTGAAATTCAAGCCGAAACGTCGGCACGAATAAATATTTGTTTTTATTTGCTGACTGTACTTCCCACCATCTTCAAAGGAGTGCAAAATTTAGCTATAGTTGCTCCTAAAAGCTAAAATTTCCATGGATACGACCCTTATTCATGAATGAACCATTGATAACTAATTATCGTATCCATGACAATTTCAGTTATTAGTGTCAAGTATAACTAATTTTTGCCAAACTGTGACCATCTTCTCCCCATATTAATCTACTGCCAACGATCAAAACCTCATTACGAACAGATTTAGTTATAAATTCTATATAAATTCAAAAATTAATTGAAAAGTTGTAAGTTTTCTACAAGAGAGAACCTTTAATTGTATTGTTTGTAAAGTTAGTGGAAATGTGATCAAATCATCATTTTTTTTACTGCTTTGTTTCGGATTATAGAACGGTTCGGATTAACAAGAGATTACTGTACATATATTTTTTGGCAAAGTTCTATTTTTTAACGTAATTCAGGTAAAGTAGTTTTTTTCGATAATTTTGTTTTCATTCACTGACGGAAATAGCTAATTAAACTTATTTTTCTAAAAAGTGGAACTTCGAAAAAAAATTTAGGTGGAAATTCGACAAAAAAAAGATTTTCGGTCTTAGTCTCGATAGCTCTAAACAAAGTGGGGCGAAACGTCGGGAAATAAGTAGTGTTAATTATTTTTGTTCTCTCTCTGACCATTTTCTTATATGTTACTTCCAGCTTAAGTATAATTAAATTAATTACTTTATTATTAATTTTTCTATTATATAATTTACATACTTCTGTACCCCCACTTATTTGGTTTATTGTCTTTCTTTATCTTGTACAATATATCCATTCTTTAATTTTCTACACTGTTTACTTTAAAATTATTTTCAAATATAACGTATTTAACTGCCAAACCCCACTACGAAAATTTTATTCTTATCCCCCTTTTACCATATCTTAGTTTGTACTTTATTTTATATTTCTTATTTTTATCTGTTATTATTCCCGTTTTCATTTATCGTTTATAACCTTTTATTTAATTTTTATGTTTCATTGTATACCGTTTTAATTTTTCATTTACTTTTTTACTTATGTTAAGTGTATGTATCTTTTTTAGCCCTGACGAAGCCCTGCAACGTGGGGCGAAACGTAGGTTCAATTAAAATAGTTTATCATTATTTGTGGTTTTCTTTGACCACACCCGGACCATCTTCCATTTATTATTACGCACGCTCAATGAGCGAACTACCAAAAATATTTTTTTATATTTCTCTGAATCATGGTTGTTATTTATTTTTGTTTTTTAGCCCTGATGAGAACCTGAAATTCAGGCTGAAACTTCGGCACGAATAAATAATTGTTTATTTGCTGACCGCATCCCTCCGACCATCTTCTCCACCTAAATCTGTTTAGTTGAATAATTAAATGAAAAATTGTAATTTTCCTAAAATAAAGAATCTTTAATTGTATTTTTCGTAGAGTTAGTGGAAATGTACTTAGCACTACGACGAAGTAAGCCATCGATGTATGTTTACATTCAATAGGTATTATCAACACCTTACGTCCTGAGTCTTATATAATCTAGTTCAAAACACCAGCTCCTTTAATATAAAACAAAATCGAAGCTAAGTATTAAACTTTGCAAGCGTATTTATTTTCTCAATTTTTTTATTGGCGAATATAATAAACCTATTTATTGAATTAATCTTCAGTGCGAAATTTTTATCTTGTCATTTTTTGAAACTATTTTCTTGTCAATTATTTTCTCATAACTTGAGGCTGATTTTTTTTTTGTTGTTTTTTTTACCTGAAACATAAACTCAAAGTTTTTTTTTTGTAGTCAAATGCCGCACAGCGGTGGTATGTGTGAAAAAAAACCCATAAACGAAATTCACCGTAATTGTTTCTCCCATCAAACAATATCTGTGGGCCATATATCTAATCGTATAGGTGTTATTTCGGGATTGAGAAAAAGTGAATTTTTACTTCTTTTTTTTAACTATCCTATATAAGCAATTTTAGCTATCAGTTTCAATTATAGCTAATTGTTTCTCAAGTTATTTGTATTATTCGATAGATGATTAATAACTTATTAATCGTTAGACTACTAATTAGACATTTTTCTTTAAATGTTTGAATAATATGGGAGTGTAATTGAAAAAGTACTCAGGTTTAAACAGAAACAGTAATGATTTTGAATAGTAAAAGAGATCCGATGATAAAACCTAGCCCTTAAAAAACATTTTCTAATATTTTTTTTTAAAATGTATTTATTGTTTTAACAAATATGTACAACATGTAAATTTGTTGTAAGTGATAAAATGACATGATACAAACATGTGGAGAATCCATACATTGATAGAAATCAAATAACATTTTTAGAGGAGAAGATCTTCTTTTCAAAAGCATAGTAGGATACAAGAAGGTGGTACAAGAGCCCAAGAGGAGAAAAAATGCAGCTATTTTTTGATTACTTTAATGAAAACCACGAATAATTACTAGTCAAAATTGATGGGTCTACCAAGTATAGGTAGGAGGAATAAAAAATGGCCCCTGTTTCAAAATGTTAAAAAAATAATAATTTTTCATTCAGAGCTCTATATCTCTGAAACCATCTACAACACTAGTAAACCTAATAGAACATCATTTAAAGCTTTTATTATCATAATTATAATTGTTATTTATTTATTTATTGCTATTTACAACTGTATTTTCATAAAAAATACATTTAGTAAATTTGATGTAACATCAAAATGGAGAGATACAGGCATGTAGAGAAACTACCCATTGGAAGCACTCTAATAATATTTCTACACTAGGTCTCAAGCCCATCTTCTTTTTCAGGCGTCAGGGATAATAGAAGAAGCAAGGATAGAGACTAGTGGGTTTTGGTGGTTAGAGAGTTTATAAGGGAAGGATTGGTATATGGTTCTGGCCAAATCGGCAACATATGGAACATTGAGGTCCTTATTGATGACTTGATTTGTGATAAAGTAAGGAGCATTAAGAAATTTGGATTATAAGGACTGGATACGAGAAAAATTCGATGGTTTAGTGTTGCCCCAAAGTTCAACTCCGTATGTCCAGGTAGGCCTTATTATTGTCTTTTGTAATGGATTGAAAATTTAGACCGTTTGTCTTGTAAGTGCTGTAATAGTCGGAATCGACGAGCAGTTTCCTGTCTTTTCAGATTTGTGTGAGGATTCCATGTCAACGTTTGTCCGTATGTGCTAATAATTTAAAAAAATTAAACCAGATCCGATTCTTTAGAATACGAAGTAAACTTATATACTAATTATTTGAAACGTATTGGTTACTTTCGTAACGTGTGTATTTGTATATAAAGTAGGATAAAACAAGCGGCAATGTTTTCGTTATTAACAAGAGAACATTTCGTTCATGTTATCACATCTTTATTTATAATAAACATTTTATGAATGCATACAATTACTTCCTTTGAAATTAGTGATTATTGTTTGTTATTTTTTGCTCATTGCCTCGGCTGGTGTTTGTGAGTAAACCAAATATTGCATTATATACTGATCATTTGGTTTATTTATTAATTGTTTCCTATGTGATAATTTTATTGCCCATTGTTTGCTGTTCCTGCGTGAATATACTAATTAGTGGTACATGATATATTATATAGTGAGGTGTTTCTAGCAAATCGTAGATTCGCCATGAGAAGCTGTTCAGTTGGAGTGCGTCAGTAATTATATCCAAATAAGTAAAAATTATTTATTCGCGCCGACGTTTCGACCTGAATCTCAGGCGTTTATCAGGGCTCGAAAAGGAAAACGAGATAAAAATCTTAATTCAAAGAAAAAAATAATAATAGTATCAAAAAAACTTGGAAATAACAATAAATTAAGTAAATAGTAGATGGTACTAATAGGAAATAAAATATAATATTGTAGAGGTAAGAATTTAATAAAAAAAATTCATAAAAAATCAAACAGTGCTCATATAAATAGAGAAATAAATCATAAAATCCTCATTGCTTCTTAGTTTGTCACAAATCATCCATCAAGACCTCCATGTTCAATATGTAATCGATATAGCCTGAACTAGATACCAGCCCTTTCATTCTAAGTCCCCTAACCACACAAACTTACTTGTTTCTAACTTTGCTTCATCTTCTATACTTGGCAATCCCCGGAGGCGCCTGAAAAGAAGATGGCCTCGAGACCTAATCTATAAATGTTATTCGAGTGCTACCAAAGGGTACAATCTCCAAAAGTGTATAATACTATTGTAACACTAATATCGCATTTACTAGATGTATTTTTATTCAATATGGTTGATGAATATCAATAAATAAATTTAACAAAATATATAAAGGAATCTATTTCGGCAGACAAAAAAATGCTTCGTTTGAAATGTTAATTTTGTAATAAAGATTTAATCTTCACATCAAAGCAGGGTGATGAATTGTAGAGGCAACCACTGAAACTTTCCCAAACAATAATACAGAAGATATAAAATTGTTTCTTGTTAATAATTTTGTTGATATAGATTCCAAAAACGTCTAAAATATTTTAATTGTTCCGGATTCGAGGCTACGATTAATTTCCAAAAAGAGATTTTTATCTAGATTTAAGAAATTCACCAAATACCTTG
>NW_027112985.1:122957-125091 GCF_000696795.3 Halyomorpha halys | reverse complement strand
ATATATAAATTTATAACCAACTATCAATTGTGTGCATTAAATCTATATAACGATATTTCATGTGCAAAATTTATATTCATGCGATTATCATAAAAACCACTACTATTATGAAGATAGGTGTCATAAACTAGTTTATAGTAAGTTAAATTACCTTTATTTTGAATGCTGGCAGACATACATAAGTATTATGGTTCCTAAGATGCATTATATTATATTTTGAAGTTTTTTCACCTCAAAAATTTAAAAATTAGTAAATTATAATAAAAAAAATTAATATAGCCAGAGGGATTTAAAAAAAAAAAATTAAGAGTAACTCGAAGCGTGCTCACATTTTGTTTCAACGTAATGTTGCCTTCGAGGGGTGTGGTCTATTTTTTTTATTTTAAGCTCTTTTCACTATGCCCACTAAATTCCATGTTCTAAATTCCAAATATGATAAGAATCAAACTACAACTATAACCGATAACATCTAATAAATTTATGATACTTCAAAATGGAATCTACTCCTTAAATAACAATAAAGCTAAATGATAATGGCGGTCCAAGACCAGTTCGGATGATGTTATTACTGCAATTAAATATGAATAATGAAAACATCAAGGAAAGATTTTTATGATGTCTCGTAGATTATACCTGTAGTCACATTCATTGGTCATATGCCAGTTGGCGGTCACCAATCCTAGTGCGACCAGAAATGTTCTCATAATGGCATCTATTATACAATTCAATGATCAGTATCGTTCATACAAAATGTTCATGGACAATTTGCCCTATCTGTTATTCCAAATATAACCTCAACCTGTGTACTTTACGAAATCAATTTAAAAAAAAAGTTTTTAATTTAGTTTAAATCTTACATCAACTTTTGGACACTCTTTAGAATACATACCTGTAACTGAAATTTGCTTATCAAGAAATATTAGTGAAAACTGATATTACCAGAAGACAGAAGTGGCGAAAATTATTAGATCGACAAGAGAAAAAATATTTTATTCCGATTATGAAGGTGGTCAGAGGTGCGGTAAAAAATAAAAAACAAAGAATAGTTAACAACTATTCATTTTCCAATGTTTCGCCCCACTTTGTAGAGCTTCTTCGGGGCTGTTCCAGTTGAGAGCTTTCGAAACAATCAAGATATGTATCATGTACGCATCTTCGCCTCTTATCAATCTACGATCAACTACTAACACCACAGTAATTATTTTCCATTGGACATTTATCTGAATAATTTTGAATTCGACTAATTTTTTGTTGATTGTCTCGAAAGCTCTCAACTGGAACAGCTCTGATGAAGGTCTACAAACTACGAATCGTTGGAAAATGAATAGTTGTTAACTATCCTTTGTTTATTAAATAAATCATATGGTATCCTTGTTAAGTCTCAAGACTCTTCATTAGATCAATAGTCCAACGTTTCGGCCAATTCGGCCATCCTCAAGGACACTCTAAACATTAAACAGCTTATTATGTATTCATTTGAAACAATTTTAATAACAACATTATTAGTAATAATATACCATACCTTAAATTTAAATTCACACCTCACATCAAAATTTAAAATTGTTTTAAAGGCTATTCTACCCAGGCCATTAATTACAAATTAAAATCACCTTATGAAAAAGTCAATTAATAGAGAATCATATTAATTATTAATAAGCTTATGTCTAGTTACGTGTTTTCTTAAAACTTTAATCAACTATTAGATAAATGAACTATTTATAACCTTCCACACACTCAGGCCAGGATTGCTATTATTTTAATTCAAATTGTATTTTGGTCTCAATTTTTATTTATTCCAATCATAAAAATTCATATTAAAATTTATTGTAAATAGTAACAAAATTCTTTGTTTTTTTCTTCCCACCTTCTTCATAATCCGAATAAAAATATTTTTTCTCTTTTCGACCGAATAATTTTCGTCTAACTTTACCTACCGGTAATGTCAGTTTTTAGTAATTTTTCGAGGTAAGTAAATTTCAGTTACATGTATGTATTATAAAGGCTGTCCCAAAATTAATGTAGGCCTTAAACTAAATAAAAAAACTGCTAATCATTTTATGAATGATACATATTTTATTATGTTAATTTAAATTACTCATCATTTACCTTTTTCTTCCCCATCTTTCATTATGTT
>NW_027112985.1:120056-122907 GCF_000696795.3 Halyomorpha halys | reverse complement strand
TTATATTTCATCTTCTATTGTTATTCATCTTCTAGTTTCTAATTAATTCATTGTTATATATACTTCCAACTTTGTTTATTATTTTCTATTATTTTTATATTTCTCTGAATGGTGGTTGTATTTATCTCTGTTTTGTTTTGTTTTTTAGTCCTGATACAGACCTGAAATTCAGGTTGAAATCTGCCTCAAAAAAATAAGTTTTTTGTTCATTTCCTGACCGCACCCCCGACAATCTTTTCAGAATAATGATTTTTTAAATCGCTTATTTTTTATCTTTTTCAATTTCTCCCTCATACATAGGACAAATTACATTTTAAAATCGCAACCTCGATTATCGATTTACTCTAAATCTTCGGATTTCTAATATATGAGGGTCCCTTAATATGTTTTCGGGTGTTTAGAAAACGAAACTGCTATCAAGTTCGCGACCTCAATTATCGATTTATTTTAACTTTTCGGATTTCTAATATATGAGAATACTGTTATTACTATTAATACTATTATATACATAGTTTCAGACGAGTAGAAAATGAAACTAATATCGATTTTAAGATCGCGACCCCGACTATCAATTTATTTTAACTTTCCAGATTTCTAATGTTTTTTTTTTTGTTTTTTTTTCCAACGCCACAGGAAGTGAGCTATTACGCCATTTTCCCTCTCGCAGCCCAATACAATTTTACTCTTCCTCTTAGTTGGTCCGTATCCTGCCGAAGATCTTCTAGACCAATACACGTTAAAAGATGGTCCCCATCCATGTCCCCCATGTTACATAGAGGACATTTCGGGGAATCTACGATGCCAATTCGATGGAGGTGTTTTTGGCGCAGATCATGTCCTGTTACTAGCCGAAAACAGGCCACTCCCTCAGCTCTGCTAAGATTGCCAGGGATTCTTTTTTCGTTATCCAGTAGGCTCTCCCACTTCTTTCCTTCCGCTTGAACTTTTTTTCTAGCACTTGTTCTTTCCTTGGATATCTAATGTATGAGGATCCCATTATATATTTTCGGATGAGTAGAAAACGCAATCGATTTTAAGATCACTCGCTCGTGTAACGATATATTTTAACTTTTCAGATTTATTACATGTGAAGGTCCTTTCTATATTTTCGGACGTGTAAAAAACCAAAATACAATCTATATTTTACGATCAAGAGCTCGGTATCGATTTATTTTAACTTTTCGGATTTCTAATGTACAAATGTATTCGTCTCTCGTCAAATTTGGCTGCAGAAGATAATGGGCATTTATTATAGATTATAGGTGTTGCTACTTGTAAAAATTTTATTTATATCAAGGTATCTATGTACCTTAAGACTGATTCCTTTGAACGAGATAACTTGATCTATGCATTGTAAAAGACCAAACAACATCTAGACGAATGTGCTCACTGTCGCCTTTCAATAGCCTATCTCCAAGTTCTTTCCTTATCTCCAACTGCTGCAGATTACTTCATAGCAACAATTCTATAATGTGAGGAGCTTATCGAAAGAATGTATCCTGACCCTCCAACCAAACCGAAAGAAAAGCGTTACTTTAAAGAAAAACTCTAATAATAATTGAACTACTGAGATAACATTTGGACCTACCTTGCAGGGCTCCATCAGGACTAAAAAAGGATACAAATTCTAATATAACCATGAGAGATAGTTGACCGTGGATGAATTATATGAGGAGAAGATGGTTGGGGGGTGCGGTTAAAATAAAACATAAATAAGTTGAGTTATAAAAATAAAATAAAAATATTGACCTACTTTACACCGAGCTTTATGCCTTACGCTTAAACTTGTTCATAACTTTTTTTCTACTAGAGAATCCAGGAATTTCATTATCCTTACACCTCCCCATGGTAAAAGGGTACATTTTGAAAAAAAAAACCTCACGAAAATCAGTCCTGTAATTCAAAAGTTTTTTGTGGACAAAGATTCGATCATTCCATCGTTCATAACTACTTAATTTAGTTATAAGTTTTATTTTCCACTTCTCTCATCACTTTATTTTATTAATTTCATTGTGTACAACTATTTACTTTATGTCATTCTGTTTATATTTTCTTTTCTTTATTTTATTTATTCATTGGTTGTTATCTTGTTCTATTCTTAGCCCTGATGAAGGCTAGAAATTCTGGCCGAAACGTTGGCACGATTAAATAAGTTACTTCAAATTCTAATTTATGGTAATAAAATAAGAAAATAAATAGCATGAAATTAAAGTAAACTAAGGTGCGGCTAATTATGATTTAAAATCTCTCTATATATAAAAGGGAATGATCAAATATTTGTCCACAACCAACTTTTGAATTACAGGACCTATTTACGTGAGGTTTTTTTTTTCAAAATGTACCCTTTCACAACGGGGAGGTTTAAAGATAATGAAATTCCAGGATTCTCTAGTAGAAAAAAATTTATGAACAATATTAAGCGTAAGGCTCGAGGTAAAATAAGTCAATAATTTTTTTTTTTTTTTAAAAGAGCATTTCATATACGTTTCTATTTTCTTCTTAAAGTACCAAATACTATTTTTCAAAGAAATTAAAAATTAGGAATTTTTCACATTGATTTATTCGGAAGATTGTTTTTTTTTCTTTCATTGACTATTTTTCATGTATTCATTCATAACTCTTCTTCATTTTATCCAATTCGTACGTTAATATAACCTCTGAAAAGCTAAATGTCTGTACTTTCAGCCAACATAGATGAATGAAAAATTAATGTTTTTTTTAAGGTTTTGAAATAGCCACCATTTTTTATTCACCTACCTATACTTGGCAGACTCATCAATTTTGACTAGTAATTATACATAGTTTTCATTAAAGTAATTAAAAATTGGGGTGAGATAACTGCCTTTTTTTC
>NW_027112985.1:117947-120006 GCF_000696795.3 Halyomorpha halys | reverse complement strand
TGCAGATTACTTCATAGCAACAATTCTATAATGTGAGGAGCTTATCGAAAGAAAGTATCCTGACCCCCCAACCAAACCGAAAGAAAAGCGTTACTGTAAAGAAAAACTCTAATAATAATTATGTATGAGATCATTTATCAATATTACCTATTGCCCACAACTGTGTAGTTGTAGTAGCAGATTGTAATATCTATCAATAAATAAATCTATCTATCAATAATAATTAGACTATTGAACTACGTTTTTATTTTCGTCTTAAAGTACCAAATACTATTTTTCAAAGAAATTAAAAATTAGGAATTTTTCACATTGATTTATTCGGAGGATTGTTTTTTTTTTCTTTCATTGACTATTTTTCATATATTCATTCATAACTCTTCTTCATTTTATCCAATTCGTACGTTAATATAACCTTTGAAAAGCTGAATGTCTGTACTTTCAGTCAACATAGATGAATGAAAAATTAATGTTTTTTTTTTTTAAGGTTTTGAAACAGCCGCCATTTTGTATTCCCTCTACCTATACTTGGCAGACTCATTTTGAAATTTTTCACGAACAATGAAAACTAATATTCCTACGAAGGTAAAGGCCATAAACTACTTTATAGTACATTAAACTAGCTTTAATTTGAGTGCTAATAGACATATGTACATCTCATAGTTGCCTCACCTCCTTGCACAATAGAATCAGGAACTACTTATTTGTTAGTATAAATTTAATGAAATGTTGCTTTTCATAAAACTGTATCTCGAATACTATTGAACGTTAACAACTCTATTAGGTGCCATATTTAAGCAAATTTCTCTACTTTGAATAATGTTCTATTAGGTATTCTGAGGTAGGTTTAAAGATAAAGAGCTCCGAATGAAAAAAAAGTTTTTTCATATTTTGAAACAGCCGCCATTTTTTAATGCCTATACTTGGCAGACTCATCAATTTTGACTAGTAATTATACATAGTTTTCATTAAAGTAATTAAAAATTGGGGTGAGATAACTGCCTTTTTTTCTTCCCGGCTCTTGTACTATTTTTGGTAATAATATTTTAAAATAATACTTTGGAATTACGGCAAACAACAAACATGTAGAGATCCGGCTTATATTTGATTCATTCATTGTTCCCGAGGTAAATGAATATTTATCTCATATTACACCTAATTTCAAGTGTTTATCAATAGATTAGAGAACCTTCAGATTCCATTCAGGACAAATTACAAAATATAATATTACGTTAATAGAAAACAAGATTTTGAATATTTAACTTTTGTGATATCATATTTTATAAAGAAATTAAAATATGCAATAAACAGTATAGGACTTCCATGGGAGTCTTGGCTGAAAAAAAAATCAAAATAATAAAACATATATATAATAAAAAAAAAAAAAATGGAAGACCGTTTATTGACAGCGTGTAATGTATAAAAGAAAGATGATCCGGTTAAAAATAACTTATAAAAACATTTATAACGAGCCAACGTTTCGTTCCACTTTTCAGGTCTTCATCAGGTCTAAAAAATATACAAACAACTAAAAATATGTAATAGTGTAAGAGAATAAGATAAAATTGAATAAAAGTAAACTAAGATGGGACTAAAAAAAGTAAATAAAAATAAAATAAACAAGGAATCTCAAAAAAAGGTATTTGACAAATAATGAAAGGGGAAGTAATAACAAATAAAAAACTTCGATACAAGAGAAATATAGTACTTACTAAAAGACGGAAAATAAAGGAAGTAAGAATAAAATAAAGTGAACGAAAAAAAGGGAAATGAAGAACTAAATAGGTCTCTCACCTTTCATTATAAAAGAAATCCAAAGAATGGCTGAGGCGGATGCAAGGTGTAAACAAGGAAGGGGAGAGGGGAAATTTACGATTAACTAATAATAAATTTGAAAGTAAAAGAAATATAAAATAGGTTTGTTCTATTTATGGTAAAGAAGGGGAAAATAAGAGGGGGGGGGGAAGAAGAGGAAAGTCACTTTGGGTGTAAAGAAAAAATATGGAAAAAAAGAAAAGGAAGAAAGATGAAAAAAAGAGTTATTAAAAAAAAAATTAATAAA
>NW_027112985.1:115237-117637 GCF_000696795.3 Halyomorpha halys | reverse complement strand
TAAATACATATAATTACGTAAAAAAAAATAGATTAAAAATATATAATCAAATTAATACAATGGATACAATAAAGGTAATATAGCTAACAAAAGAAAATATACAAAAATAAGTAAAGGTAGGAAGGTATTGTCAATTATATAATAAAGAACAATAATTATAAAGCAATAAATGTATAATACAATTTGGTGAAGATATGAGATAAATATAAAATATATATAAAAGATATGGGAGAACAATAGGTAAGTTAACTTCTGTGATGCAGAACAAAGAGAAAAATTATTGTAGTTTAATAAGGCTTAAGACATGCCAATAAGTCAGAGAGATAGAGTCTTTATCAATCGTATGATGCATGGAGTTGGATTGTAAATCGATATGAATTGATTTCAAAACATAAACAATTATCTTTTAATAAGAAACTATATTAATAATAATTTTTTTAAACTTATACACTGGTAGGAACTAAAAATATTTAATCAAACCTACTCAAATATCTTTGAACAAACGCCTCACAGGTTTACGAATTACTGTACAAGGTTTCGTTCAAAAAAACTATGATCTTTTTATTCCAAAAATTTAGGAAGAAGCTCCTTGGTACATAAAAACCAAAAGGACAAGATGGTCCAGGTGTCTGTCAGAAATTGTCTCAAAATAGTAAAAAAAAATCTATTCACTGATATCCAACGTTTTGACCCACATCGCAGGTCTTCAAAATTGAGTTTTGACTCAAAATAGTATTTCAAAGTACAAAATAAAGAGAGAATATTACGAATTGGGTAGTTCAAGTGTTCTTGTTTATCCGATTTCTTTCGGCTCTTGGAAAAGATTATACTTGGGAAAACTACTGATCAAACAATAAGTACTCTATATTTTAATTTATTTATGTATATATGTACTTTTTTTTTTAATATAAACTTCATAGATATCATAAAAGACTGATAAAGGTCAAGGCAAAAGCTAACATACTCATAAAGAGTCCAACCCTTGTAGTACCGGTGAATAGAATATTTTTTATTAAATTTAAAAAAAAAAAGTTTTTAAAAATTTATTTATCGAAATTTACCACTGTATAAAAAAATATAATGTTATACATGTTTCAGAACACATGATAATCTTGGAAAAAAAACCCATCAAAGTAGCAGGTGGTACTTCAATCATTGCAATAAATTAGAAGATCCCGTGGCCATCTTCTTTTCAGACTCCTCGGCGGATCATTAGGGATTGTTAAGGATGAGAGATTAAGAACTAATGGGTTTGGGTGGGTAAGGATTTTGAAATGAAAGGAGTTATATCTATTTGACCAAATCTACAACGGATAGGATGTTGAGGACTTTATGGATGACTTTATTTGTGACGTAATAAGGATCATCAAGGATTTTGGATTGTAATGATTGATACGTGAGGAATTTGATGGTTTGGTGAAGCTGCACAGCTCAATTCAGTATGTCCAAATTGGTCTGATTATCATATTGTATAAGACTTTTTTGTAGTAAATAGGAAGCGATAGACAAGTAGGTTTTGTAATAATCGGAATCTACGAGCACTTAGTCGTTTCAGTCTAGTGTGGGAATTCCAAGTAAGTCCTTAGTATCAAATCTGTTCAACAGACGTAAGTGAGATATTAAAAAAATATACTGTATGGCAGGAGAGTAGAGGTTTACGACAGAGAGTAAAGGTCATCTGAGGATTTGTTAGGATTTATTTTGATCCACCACTTGTGTCACCATTCTTTAATGGATGTTATATGTGAGTTTGAGATGTAGTAAAAAAAAAATAACAACTCTAAATCACCTTTATTCTCCATCTTTAACCTCTACTCTCCTACCCTACAGTACCTTTTTTTTAAATTCTACTAACGCCTGTTGAATAGATTCGCTACTTAAGACTCCATCTTGAGAATTACTTGGAATCCCCATACTAGACTGAAACAACAAGAAGCTTCTCGTAGATTTCGATTACAACAACACCTACTTGAAAAATGCTCTAAACTTCCTATTTACTACAAAAAAAAAGTATTATATACTATGATAATCAGACCAATTTGGACATATGGAATCTAGCTCTGGGGATCTACCAAACCATCAAATCTCTCCCGTATCCAAAATCCTTGCTACGGTACAAATTGACTCATCTAAAAAGACCTTAACATCCCTTTCGTTGCACATTTGGCCCGAAACAGATGTGTGTCCTTCCATTCTTCTTATCCGTACTAACTCATTAGTTTTTAATCTCTCGTCCTTAACAATCTCTGATAATACTCCGAGGAGTCTGAAAAGAAGATGACCACAGGATCTTCTAATTTATAGCAATGATTAAAGTGCCACCATTAGGTGGTTCCTTCTCTATATCATCGTGTTTTGAAACTTGGAGCAAATTTACTTATTGTATTTTTTTTTGTGCAG
>NW_027112985.1:113841-114267 GCF_000696795.3 Halyomorpha halys | reverse complement strand
GCTTCATCATAATAGGCGTTGATGACCAGAGGGTTTTACGGCTTTAAGCAACAATAAACAAACAAACAAACAAAAATGGCGGCATTTAGTACAATACTAGAAAAAATAAATTATCATTTAAAGTAAAGTAAATTTTCTAAAATATAAGCTCTAAAAGAGCTATTGATGTTCAATAGTTCCTGAGATGGAGCGTTTTAAAAAGTAACATTTGTCATTTGTCATCTTAGTTTAAATCTGATAGCCCGGACGAAGCCCTGCAAAGTGGGACGAAACTTTGTTTAACAATAAATAGTTTTCTTTTACTATTTTGATAGCTTTATTGACCGCCACTCGGACTATCTTCCTAAATCTACTTCATACGGTCAACTATCTTCTTCCAATATTTTGGCTTTTCTTCACCGCAACCCTGACCATATCCTTCTATTT
>NW_027112985.1:107640-108591 GCF_000696795.3 Halyomorpha halys | reverse complement strand
AACTCTGACCATCTTCCTTTTATAAATATTTTTTATTTTAAACATTATTTTTAAAATTTCGAAAAGAATTTTTTTTCAATTATGGTTTATTTATTTTTTTCATTTCAGCTTTAATGAGAAATATAAAAATTAAAAGTAAATTTAAAATTTTATCCAGGTGTATTTTTTTTTACAAGATGTAAAACTATGGAAAACAAAATATATTCTATATTTTAATTTACATACAGAGTGTAAATATTATATATAATACTGTAAATGTTATTAGGACGTTGATATTATTATTTTTTTATTGTTATATTAGTTCAAATTTTTCTTATTTTATTTTATCCTTTTTTTGTTTCTTCGTATAGCTACATAGTTTGATTATGTTTATTTTGTTTATCTATCAGCTTATATAGATATAGAGATTTTATTTATTTTTATGTAAATTTTTTTCATTTATTTTTATTTTGTTAAATTTTAGTATGAATGTGATCATTTATCATTATTGGTCCTTTTTCAAATTAGTTTTTTTTTTTTTTACCAATTAGAGGACAATTGTTTGTTTTATTAGGTCTACTAATGTTATTACCTTTATTTTTCTTTTTTATTAAGAATTATTATTTTTATTTATTTATTTTATCTTTTTTTTTTTTTAATCAAACCGTTGTTAGATAAATCCTTGATATGCTATTTGAATACCAAATTTGACCGCTAACCGGACTATCTTCCTTCTGTAGACATATGTTTGTATCTTTATTTTAAAATTCATGAGCTTTGTAATAAACAAGATTTTATTCAAATGTGCTATTTATTTTCATCTAGGTTTTAAACTGGTACATCATTTCAATGAGAAATATTTCATAATTGAAGGTAAATTTAAAATTTTATTCATAAGATGTAAAATTTTGTAAATGCACTTACCAAGTTTATATATTACATTATCTTTTTTAGTTATGTACACACATATTT
>NW_027112985.1:106846-107165 GCF_000696795.3 Halyomorpha halys | reverse complement strand
TTTTTTTTAATCAAACCGTTGTTAGATGTGTCCGAGACGATATCCCTCCCCCCATAATCAATTGTTAAAAAACAAAGATGTAAACTGTTATATAAACCATGTAAGGCCGATCTAGTATTAAATAAATAAATAATAATAAAAAAAAAATTATCACCATTACTTGTTGCACAACAACGTTGTGGAATATTATTATAATAATCAAATAAAAAAATGATAACAAAAAAAAAGTAATCAGCAATGTTATGATTAAAGGAAAATTTAAAATTTTGTCGAGATGTATTTTTTTATAAGATGTAAAAATATGGAAAATAGAATATAT
>NW_027112985.1:102873-103429 GCF_000696795.3 Halyomorpha halys | reverse complement strand
GTAAAATTGTAAATTTTGAAATTTAATGTATGTAAATTTAATCATTAAGTTTCCCTTAGGGATAAACAATACTTCCTAAACTGATTTTTATAATGATCTCTACCTGTAGAGTACGCTAACATAAAAAATTTAAATATATATATTACTGACCAGATATGTATATAGACTACGTAGAGAGAGAGAAGAACCAAGATGGCCCCGAGACCCGAACCTCATTTCCCGACCGTCCGGTGTCAGCTCTAGATTACCTTCAGAGTCAATAATCATATCCTCTTTCCCTAGCCACGCAGGCGCGTGCCTTCATCCCTTAGCAATCCCCTTCATCTTGTCGTATTTCTTTATATATATTTGGGCACCTGGGGAGTGGTTAAGGGAGGCCATGTTGTCCTAGAGCGGTACAGCGAAACCTCTCTAGCGCTCTAGCTAGACAGGCATCGGCGAGAGCGAATGCGAAACTCAAGGTCACTCAGGAATCGGCCTTTTTCTTTTCTTTATAAAAGTTACAAATTAGTTTCAAACTTAAATCCACGGAGATTTCCACGTTGAATCACTTTCT
>NW_027112985.1:95549-96343 GCF_000696795.3 Halyomorpha halys | reverse complement strand
ATAAGATAAAATACAAAAGGTAAATAAAGGTAGGGTTAAAATTATATAAATATAAATGAAAATAAAATAAAGTACAAATGAAAGAAAAAAAGAAATAAAATAGTATAAATACAAAATAGTCAATGATAAGAATATAAAAAAAAAAAATGCAAACTATTGGCTTAAAAATGATTAGGTTTCCTTTTCATTTTTAACCTAATAGTTTACGTAATTATTATTTTTTTAATATCCTTATCATTGTCTATTTTGTACTTATACTATTTTATTTCGTTTATTTGTATATAATTAAATGTAATATAGCCCTGATGAAGCTCTACAAAGTGGGGCGAAACGTTGGGAAATAAATAGTTGTTACCATTTTGTTTTCTTGCGATCGCACCCTTGACCATCTTCTTCATAACTTCATGTATAATTTTCTAACTTTCTTCAGACTCGTCATTATTATTTAAATAAAATATATAGTATCCAATTTAAGTCTCAAAACACTCTTTATTTCTCTTCAAAAAATGAGAGTAAATATTTTGAATACAATTTTTTTTATTTCATAAATTTGTTTTAATATATAACCTTTCCTGAGAAAACTGACATTTGATATGGAACGACCCAATAGTTATTTTCACCACTAATTTATTCAGTTAGATATTACAATTTTAAAAACCTAAATAATCGATATTAAATCAACAAATCAAATAAAAATCATAAAAATAAAAAAATATTGAAATAAAAATGTTTGAGTTAAACGTTTAACTTTTTTATTTTTATTTAAGTTCCTGTAATAATTTAAGAATCGGAAG
>NW_027112985.1:89231-95499 GCF_000696795.3 Halyomorpha halys | reverse complement strand
TGCAGTCACAAGAAGACAAAAATAATTAACAACTATTTATTTTCTAACCTTTCGCCCCACTTTGTAGAGCTTCAAAAAGAAATAAAAAAGAACTAAAAATATTTTGACATAATAAGATAAAATACAAAAGGTAAATAAAGGTAGGGTTAAAATTATATAAATATAAATGAAAATAAAATAAAGTACAAATGAAAGAAAAAAATAAATAAAATAGTATAAATACAAGATAGACAATGATAAGAATATAAAAAAAAAATGCAAACTATTGGCTTATTAATTATTACGTCTCCTTTTCATTTTTAACCTAATAGTTTACGTAATTATTATTTTTTTAATATTCTTATCATTGTCTATTTTGTATTTATACTATTTTATTTCTCTTTTTTCTTTCATTTGTATATAATTAAATTTAATATAGCCCTGATGAAGCTCTACAAAGTGGGGCGAAACGTTGGGAAATAAATAGTTGTTACCATATTGTTTTCTTGCGATCGCACCCTTGACCATCTTCTTCATAACTTTTATATATAATCTTCTAACTTTCTTCATACTCGTCCTTATTGTTTAAATAAAATATATAGTATCCAATTTAAGTCGCAAAACACTCTTTATTTCTCTTCAGAAAATGAGAGTAAATATTTTGAATAAAATGTTTTGATTTCATAAATTTGTTTTAATATATAACCTTTCCTGATAAAACTGACATTTGATATGGAACGACCCAATAGTTATTTTCACCACTAATTTATTCAGTTAGATATTAAAATTTTAAAAATCTAAATTATCGATATTTAAACAACAAATTAATTAAAATCATAAAAATATATAATATTGAAATAAAAATGTTTGAGTTAAACGTTTAACTTTTTTATTTTTATTTAAGTTCCTGTAATAATTTAAGAATCGGAAGAAAGATTCGTCACTTCTTGTAATTCCCTTTCTTTAGATAACTCATTCGTAAAAAACCGTCATTCCTGAGAGTCGGAAAATAAATCGATACTACCATAATATGTATATGTACGATGACTAATGCATTATGTATAATTGGTAGCATGTAAACTTTGGACGGTCTAGTTCCGAGGGTTTTAGTCGTCCTCTCTGCATTATGTAGGAGGGGAAGGGAAGGGTCGTCGCTCAGGTATTTATCTTAAGAAAATAATTTTTATTATGGCATAAAAAAATCATTTATAATTTCATTAACCAAACGTGCGCAATCAAACCACTACAAGAATGCACTGTGTGTATTTTTTTTTATATTAACATTTACAACTGTATTTACATAAAAATATCCCTAGTAAATTTGATGTAAGATCATAACGGTATGATACAGGCTTATAGACAAACTGATTTGGCAGCACTCTAATTACATTTCTACATTAGGTCTGGAGGTCATATTTCTTTTCAGGTGTCTTGGAGAATTATCAGGTAATAGAGGAGAAACTAGGTTAGAAACAAATGGGTTTGGGTGGTTGAGAAGTTTATCATGGAAGGATTGGTATCTGGTTCTGGCCAAATCAGCAAAATATGGAACATTGAGGTCTTGATGGACTTGATTTGACAAAGTAAGGAGCATAAGGATTTTACGAAGGATTATGAATTGTATTGATTGGACACGAGAGGAATTTGAGGGTTTATGTTGGCTCTACAACATCAAAATATTATAATTATGATAAAATTCAATAATAAATAAATTTTAAAAAAATAAACATTACTATAAATAAATGTCCACAAACCGCTCACATTTAAAATTATAAATACTACAATGCTTCATTGATTTGATATTGGAGTACCGTACCGGAAAATGAGAAATGCCAAGCTAAAAACACTTAATCATTCATTTAAAATACTTATTGCTTCGGGAAAAAATGGTTTAGGTCTTTGGAATTCGATTTAAAATTTACAAAATTCAAATTTTTTGAATAATATTTAATAATAATAAAAAGGAAGGCATATAATAATATCTAGTGAAGATAATTTTTTAATCAATAGATTAAAAAAAAGAACTACTATATAGATAAAAAAAAGTTAGTTAAAAGAAATAATTAAATTAATTATTTTATATTTTCTTGTTTGAGAGTGGTTTAGTTTATTCTTAATTTAAAACAAATTTGATCCTTTTTTTTCTCTCAACTTTATTCTTTACAACTTTTCCAACGTTTCGAACCTCAGATCATTCTCAAGGATACCTTCATAGTGATGTCATTTCCTTTTTCAAATCTTAAAAATGCAGGCTAATTGCCTTTGTCCCATATAACCTCTTCAACCTTCAAGAAGGTAAGTTCTGTTTTAAGTTGCAAATGTGAATGAAGGAAGGAAGAAAACTGTTTAAATCTAGGAAAAAATTATTTAGAAAAGGTTATATTGTTTTAAATTAAGAATGAAAGAAATAATTAAATGAATAAGTTAAAACACAAAGAGATTAAAAAGCTAAAAAAATAAAATAAATTAATATGTATGTATTAGAGAAAAGGCTTTGTTTTTACATAGTAAGCAGTGAAACAGTATCATATCGCTTCAGCTGCTTTCGCTTACGCTTAGGTACCCAGAGATCTAACCTTTTTTTGTTTTTGTCTTCAAGTGCTAAGAAATTGCCAATGAAACAGTATTCAGTTGTGCTGCAAGTTCTTTAACTGTTTGTTCAGGAGTTTCTTTTACAGTAAGCAACAGCTAAACATTTTTCCAAACCAACGGCGAAGGAAGGGTATCTTCATTACAACAACCTTGGACCCTTGGTAATGTTTCTTTTAGCTTGGGCTGCCGAGTGTCCAAGTACATAAAATTACTCGAAAATCGTGCTCCCATCTAATGTTTTCGTGGTCATATTTGATGGCATACTAAACAATGTGCAATGATACCAACTGTTGTAATAATAATAATAATAATAAATATTACCAAACAAGAAAGGATTAATAACGACTCATTATAACATGTAAATATAAACGTAGCAAATAACAAAAGTCCAATAATCCCACTTTGAATTTCAGAAAAAATAAAAACGGACATTTCCTTATGAAATGACCAAATAAGTCAAAAAATCATAAGTTGACCTCACAACCGAACAATCTGTATCCACCTAAAACATAAAATATAATAATGCTTGGACCTTCTATGAAGAATTTAAGATAAGTGACCAATGGTGCGAAGTGGAGTGGACACCCCAACCTATTTTTCCAAAAGGAAACCGATTTTTTTTTTTGCTCAGTTATCAACAGGCGATCAAGCTATTTTAACCATGGTGGGAGGTCAAGATTTTCATTTAGTGACACCGCCACTTAATTAAAAAAGTCAACACCCAAGGCATGATTCGAACCGGCACCACCCGCAGATCTCAGAACGATAGACCTAGGATTAACCATCTGAGCTACGGACGGCCCGGAAATCGACATAAATGAGAGGATCTGTTTACATCGGGACCTGTCTATGCTGTACCTTAGGTACCCCGATTGTATTTTAAATTGCATTAAATTAAAATTATTGTAATGTGGAACAAAGGGATGATTAAAAATGTGAGAGACTTTCTGCTTATTAATGAACATGTATATTTTAATTTCGAATAGTTAATTCCCTAGAGGGGCAGTTTGTGTTAGAGTGTTAATTGAATCTAAATTATTATAATGTTAAATATTTCAGTGGGTGGTCTCATAAGTAAAGGGATATGGCTTATCTGGTGACGTTCTCTAGCCGCTTTCCTCGTCCAAGTGTGCAGTGGGGGAAATGGTGAAAACCATGTGTCTTCGCCTGGTGCCAGAAATAAAGCATAGGTCTGTCTCGATTGGGGGCTGTGGCCAGCAAGTCCTCGACTCTGGCGTGATGGTAGGGGTAGGCCAGGTCCAAGCTTGCATGGTGCAAAGGCTGGGGCGGCGTCTTCGGGGTCTTCCGGTGTCCGCAGCAAGGGGGAGGCATCAGAAAATGAGACCCCCGACTCCGACTTTATACAAATTCCAAAAAGAACCGAAAAATTCGGATTATGTAAATCCCACAGGGTCCTTAATGAAGTTTGAGTTGAATCACATGAGTCATAAGCAGGTCTGATTAGATTTTGTCCACTATGCATAAATGGAATATTTCGTAATATTTTTTATAAAAGCAATATTTCATAAAAAAAAATGCACTGAAAAATCAGTAGTTAGTGAATTTATTTTGAAAAAACTATATTTAATAAACCATCTATTAGCACTCAAATTAAAGTTAGTTCAGTGAAATATGAAGTAGTTTATAACGTTCATCTTTGTAGGAGTTGTAGTTTTCATGATATTGTACAAACTAAATTTTAATTTCTAGTTGTTCGGATAAAATTTTAGATTTTTGAAAAATATACCTCTAGAACCATAAGACGTACATATGTATGCCAGCACTCAAAATGAAGATAATTAACCGTACCATAAAGTAGGTCATGCAACGTATCTTCGTAGGAGTAATAGTTTTTATGATATTTGACAAAATAAATTCACAAAATATTGATTTCTAGTTGTTCGGACACTTTTTGGATATGTGAAAATAAATATCTCAGGAAGTATTAGATGTTTTCCAGCATTCAAAATTAAGGTAATTTAACTTACTATAAAGTAGTTTATAGTATATAACACCTATAAATCAATTTATTTTGTCGAATATCATAAAAACTACTACACTTACAAAGATAAACGTCATAAACTACTTTATACTAAATTTAACTCGCTTTCATTTGAGTGCTAATAGACATTTGTACGTCGAATTATTTTTGATATATAGATTTCTTGAAATAAATTCACTAGCTACTGATTTTCAGTACATTTTTACTAAACGTTGCTTTTTAAAAAGTCATATCTTGAGAACTATTAAACATATATAGCTCTGTTAGGTTTCATATTTTAGCAACTTCACTCAACTTTAAATGTTGTTATATTAGACTTTCTAGTTTTGTTGGTAGTTTTAATAATATAGAGCTCCGGATGAAACATAATTTTTTTTACGTTTTGAAACAGCCACCATTTTTTATCCCCCTACCTACCCCCTCCCCCTATTGGGGTGAAATAACTGCCTTTTTTCTTATCTTGGGCTCTTTCACTGAACCCATCGATTTGAATGAGAGAGTGCCGACTGAAGGTCGAGTTGAATAACATAAGTCATGAGCAGGTCGGATTTGATTTTGTCCACCATGGATAAATGAAATATTTCTTTCGTAAACCTTAAAAATAAGTAAAGGTATAGTCATATAAGTTTAACTGGTAAAACTTGATAATTCTGCTAAGTAAAGATAAATGTACGTATAAAATAAATAAGCTATGATAAATTTATAGTACATTAAACTAGCTTCAATTTGAGTGCTGGCTGACATCTATATAGTACAAGAGCCGGGAAGAAAAAAGGCAGTTATTTCACCCCACTTTTTTATTACTTTAATGAAAAGTATATATAATTAGTGGCCAAAATTGATGAGTCTGGGAATTGGCAAGTATAGTGAGATGAAATAAGAAATGGCAGCTGTTTCAATCGTTAAATAAAAATTAATTTTTCATTCAGAGCTCTTTTATCTTTAAGATTACCAACAACACTAGAAAATCTATTAAAACATCATTTAAAGTAGAGTACATTTGCTAAAATATGAGTCTTAATAGAGCTATTTACGTTTAATTGTTCTCGAGATATAACTTTTTAAAAAGCAACATTTCATGCATTAATAAGAAATCAGAAGTTAGTGAATTTATTTTGACAAACCTATATCTCAAAAACCATTAGACATACAGATGTCTATTAGCTCTCAAATTAAAGCTAGTTTAATGAACAATAAAGTAGTAATTTTTATGATTTTTGCTAAAATAATTTAATTTATAGTTGTTCAGATAAAATTTCATATGCGAATATCATAAAAACTACTACCCCTACAAGATAGTATCATAAACTACTTTATAGTAAGTTAAATTACCTTTTATTTTGGTTGCTGGTAGGCATATGTACGTCTTATGGTTCCTGAGATATAGTTTTTCCATGCACTTGCTCAGCCTCCACTGGCCACTTGGACGCTCTGGGATCTCAAAAAGTTCACCTCACACGTGGGGGATAGAGTGGGCTCAGGGATCCTCAGGTCGAATGTGTAAATATTGTATAAAAGAGTGTATGTGAATGGAGATTAATTTATTTTTATAATTATTTTATTTCATTTATTTATTTTTCCATGTACATAGTTTGATGACGTTCATTTTCTTTATCCTTCTGTTTTTATATATTTAGAGAGAGATTTTATTTATTTTTAGGTACTTTTTTTCATTTATTAATTTATTTTAATTTT
>NW_027112985.1:88070-89079 GCF_000696795.3 Halyomorpha halys | reverse complement strand
TTTATTCTTATTTTAGTATGAATGTTATCAGTCATCACAATTACCTATAGCCCAACGACGTTGTGCAATTGATTTTAATATCCATCAATAAATAAAGTTTTGAATTAAAAAAAAATATTCCAAAATCAAAAAATTTATCCGAACAAGTAGAAATTAGAAATTAACACTTTGTAAATTTATTTTAGCAGATATAAAAACTATCACTCCTACGAAGAAGATAAACGTTGTAAACTACTTTATACTATATTTAACTGGTTTTAATTTGAGTGCTGGTAGACATCTGTAAGTATGTTTCCTGAGACTTACTTTTCAGACTTTTCATAAATCACAATTTTGTCCAAAAAACTAGAAATCAACATTATGTAAATTTATTCAGGAAAATGTCATAAAAACTACAACTCCCACGAAGATAAACGTTATAAACTGATGTATAATACATTAAACTAGCTTTAATTTGAGTGCTAATAGACATCTGTACGTCTAATAATTCCTGGGATATGGTTTTCCCAAAATGAATTCACTAACTACTGATTTTTCATTATTTTGTTATGAAATATTATTTTTTAAAAAACTGTACTTTGAGAACTATACAACATAAATATCTCTATTGGAGCTAATATTATAGCAAATTTGCAATACTTTAAATGGTGTTCTCTAAAGTTTTCTAGTGTTGTAGATAATTTTAAAGGTATAGAGCTCCGAACTAAATTTTTTTTTAACGTTTTGAAACAGCCACCATTTATTATTTTCCCTACCTATTGGTAGGCTTATCAATTTTGACTAGTAATTAGACATAGTTTTCATAAAAGTAATCATAAATTGGGATGAAATAACAGATTTTTTTCCACCGGGCTCTTGTACTAGTACAGAGAAAGATTTTCCTAAAATTCGTCATCTAAGTCCTGTCATGCTATTTAAATGAGAATAAGTCCTGTCTGATATTATAGAACAATTACGTGCCGGGTTTGAACCATATGTTAGATCTATTTCGAGAAAATCGAAAAAAAAA
>NW_027112985.1:80356-88020 GCF_000696795.3 Halyomorpha halys | reverse complement strand
ATATGTTAGATCTATTTCGAGAAAATCGAAAAAAAATGTGAATAATCGATTCTATAAAGTGTCACTTCCGGACAGTCGATTTTATCGACCCCACCCCCCTCTCCAACCACATCCTAGCCTTAAATAAGTATTTTCAGTTCGTATGAATATTCGTTTTAGAGCAAGGCTGTTAATACATAAGTCTCCATTGTGGGAGACTGGGTTATTTGGAATCATAGGACCTCAAAAACGTGTATTTCCCTTGGAAATCCTAATTCTAAAATTTTCACAATCGAGAAATACTTTCCCTTAATATATATTCCTTATGTAGGTAAGTGAAAGGAAAAAACAAAACATAAAACTTGTTTGGCCATTACTTGTTCACAAGAATAAAATAACATATTAGTTTATATAATTTTAAAAGTATGCTGCTTAATATATGAATTTAAAATGTAGTATCAATTAATTTATAATGCCTAAGACTTAAGAATTTTATTAAGATGACTAGGACCTAGAAGTAGAAAAAAGTTCTACAAAGGCTAAAATGTTAAAAAATATAAATATATATATAAAAGTAAGTTGTTGTATTCTTATATAGTTTAATTTTTGTACAGTGTGGTTCTTCTGATTGATAGTTATAAAGAAATTTTAGTAATTACAAGAAATTCTAGCTGTGAAATTCTTCCATCACAACAACAAGGAATCAGAGATGGGCAAAAATTAGTTATAGTTGAAACTAATAGCTAAAATTATCATTGATACGATATTTATTTATTAATGGTTCATTCGTGAATAAGCGTCGCATCCATGACAATTTTAGCTATTAGTTTCAACTATAGCTAATTTTTGCCAATCTCAGGCAGGAATCAATTGAGCACCAGATAAGGAAGAGTATAGCACCCTCATATATTTGTGCACATCAACGGGTTAAATGCAAGCTTCATTACATAAAATTCCTTTGCGCTTTCCCTATGTAAGGAAGGAACAACTCTATAATAATTCCTGCAAATAAAAGTGTTTATTAAATGAAAATCTTGCTAAGAGAAGCTAAAGGTGAGCTTTTAACGAAACCTTTGGTAAGGCGTTCCTTAGAAATGTTCATTCATAAGACCCACAGTGATATGAAGGATTAGGTTCTCTATACCCAAAGGGTCTCAACAGGTAAATCGGAAGTGAACACAGTAACCATTAGAGCCACATCATTTTCTCAAAATGAGATCAACCATTCAGGATGAGTGAGTAGTTTCACACAGCAGCCAAGCAAGGGGACAGATGCAGAAGAATGAGGGAACAGAAGAACCAGTCTTCAAGATCAATCAAAACCTCAATAAATCACAAATCAACCGCCATGTTAACTATAATATCATTCATTATTACATGTAACCCCAAAATCAAAATTAATTTAAATAGTAACAACTAACCCATATTGTACAACCCGTTGGCTTAATCATACATGATCAGTTGTTGTATAAACTATTTAAGAATAGAGATTTTATTTTCACTTTTCATCATACATAATTTACTCTATTATAACCAATAAATTATAATAAATTCAGGTAATATCTCCCAACATTGTATCCCTGAGAATATTTGAATTAAACAATATTGTTACTGACAAAACAAAACAAAATGAATAACTCGTTCAAAAAACTTATCCCCCAAAACTGGTAGTAACCCCAATTAAAATACTTATATAAATAATTCCCTATTGACCCTATATTAATAATTCTATATTGACTTTGACCCAAAAAAATATAACTAAAAATACTTCTGAGCAAGTACTATGAACATTATCATATCAATAATGGAAAATAATAATTTTTCATATACAGTATAATCTTGGTAATCTGAATTGGCGTAAAAAAGTTACTTTTTTTTGAGAAAATTCTGCAGGCAATAACTCTAAGGCATAAATTATAAACAATAATATAATTAAATAATTCTAAGGCATTTTTGTTTTCAAATAAAATTGCACATGTGTAAAGGACATTTTTAACTACCCAATTTATCCTGGCAACTTATTGTAATCACTGTGAAATTCATACAGTTTTGATACCAGGTAATTTAATTCCAATGTGAGTGTTCATTATATATTTTGTTTGAGTTAGAAATACAAAATATCTATTGTATAAATCATTTGATTTGGTAAAACTAATTTAATTAATAGTATAAATATGTATAGTACAAATTTTGTTGGTGAACTCTATTTTTTGTACCACGTTTTAAATAAATCCATAAAAAGAGTATTTTATATTTATATTTATAATATTTTCTCACTTATAAATGAAAAATGTCATAGCTTTAACAAATTAAATCATCACTTAGCATTACTGGGGATGTAAAAGGAAACCATTTTTTTATTTTAAGTTTTAATTTTTGAAAACTTCAAACTCAAATTTCTGAGAAAATATATTAAATAGTTATATACATTCATAGTGTTGACTTTTTTTTACACCATTTTTCGTAATACTTTCTGTAACCAGAAAACTCCCTCTCCTCCCCCCCAGAAATTTATTCGGAACGAGATAACACTGTATTAAATTTTTCAAGGAGCCTTTAATTAAATATTTTAATTGATAAGTCTTTTAAGATCATACTGAATAATTCAAAACAAGGCAGGTATTTGGATACTATATATATAAAAAAAAAAATTAAAAAAAAGACAAAATATTAAAAAATAAATCTGTATTTGCTAACTTTTTCATCCCTTAATCAAATATGACACATTCAATGTTCTTTATAAAAGTAACAAGATCAGTGACACTTACAACGGTCAATATAAAACTAACAACGTAATCAAAGGCACTTTTGATGTCCAATATAAAAATAACAACAAATTCAACAATATATAAAAACTTTCAGAAGAAAATGACAATTACATTTTCTTTTCTTTTTTTTTTTTATAAATCTTCATAAATTGAAAACAGTGCAATCATCTCAAAGTGGATTAAAAATAAAACAAACAATATTTAATGCATCAATGATATAGTTGAAATAATCACATTTCGAAGCCATAAGGAACTGAAAAAAAAAAATAAAAAAAATAAATAATAAATGAATGCATGTATTATTATAATATAGTTTAAAATATAATGTATAGTTGATCCATTTTCAAAAAGTTAATATATTATAGAGCATAGATAAAACATCGAAACACACAGCCTACTAACTTTTTTCCAGGTTTTTTGCCACCTTCTCCCACTACAGGTGTTCATGCCAAGTGATATCTCTTACCTATCGGAGTAGCATAGCAGCGGAGTAGCCACTTTTATTTTAATTTATATTCTTTATTTTACTTCTAAATGTTTTATTTTGATTATACATTTATTTTTTTATTGTTATTTCAGCCCAAATAAATGTTTATATCAGAGTCTGTATATATATTTCATCTTTTTTTTAATTCTTTAAAACTTCTTTTTTTTAAAAAAAAAAGACAGTCGATTTGAAGTGACTTTAACAACAGGAATATTACACACTTTGCTCTATTTATTGTATTGTAGTACTCGACACTGAATTAAATTTGGTTTTATAGCAAGTGTTTTCTTTCTTACCTTTCAGTGGCTCACTCTATCTTCAAGCAATTTACTAATTTCATGGGCAGTTGTTCAGTGTCAATCAATTTAAGTTTGTGTATTTCTCTGAACATTTACAACCTTCAAGTTTTATACATAAATCTATGTCAGGTTCAATTATTCTCTTTCTCTACATAGCTATCCAATATACCTTACCCTATCTTCCATCTGTTATGAACCAAATTAGACTAAATATTCATAAACTGCAACAATAAACCCGTATGTACTAAATATAATTCATTCAATCAATTTTATTTTCTTTCACCGCCAGCCAGAATAGCCCCTCCCTATTCCTAGTATGCTAAAGGCAACATATGCCAACATCGATACACCACCTTCAGCGGACCCGGAAGCCTATCTTATAATGCCACACTGGCAAAACAAGATTCATATTTTGCCTGCATATATACATTTATCTCTTTCTTTTGTATATATTTAATTTGTTGTTTTTAATTTTTCTAGGTCAGAAAAAAAAAAATTATTTTCTGTATTTAATCTTATTTTTATCATCTCTATTGTATTTTAATTGCTTATTTTTCATTAAACTCATATAACAATTTAAATATAACAAAACTGTTTTCTGGTCCTCCGTGCTTAATTGAAGGTTCTAAAGTCGTGAGAATTGCAGTGGATGCTCCCTGGTCTGTAAGAAACAGCAATTGCATCAGGAATTACAAATAGAGACAATAGAGGATTACATCAAAAAAAGATTCATGAGGTTCCACTCCCAGTTACCTACAGTCAAAGGAGCAGTGACCTACAACTTGGGAAACCCAACCAAAACCCGAAGACTGAAGCCCAGGCTGCTGCAGGACATCCTGTTATAAATTCTATATTCGTCAGTTCTGTTATTGTCACTATAAAATATTATTTTATCTTAATTCCATTTTCTTTCTCTTCATCTTTTTCTTAAATTCAATTTTTTTTTTCCCATAAGAAGTCAATTATTTATTTTGTTAAATCTATAAATGTCATTGTTTTTGTTATTAACTTTACTTTTATATTTTATTAAGAATTATCATTTTAATCTATTTGTTTTAACTTAATTTTTTGTTTTATTTATAACATTGTATATAGTGAGGGGTGTCTTTTGTATGAGACTATACCTCCCTCCATAATCAACTTTTTTAAAAAAAAGAAGAAAAAAAAGTACCTCTTACATTTACCACGTAAGGCCCACCAAGCCAATCTGGAATTAATTAAATAAATAAAAAAATAATTGAAGGTTTATTACAGCCACGCTTATTTTTGTTTTTTCCCTTTGGACGTTACACCACACTAATACATAAACCTAAAGGGTTTATTTTGGAAAACATTAGTTTCATAAACCATTTACTATGGAATGTTTGAGGGTTTATAACATAATACTATGACATAAAGGAATGAAGCAGTTCCCATAAACATTACAAGCTCTGGTTGGTACATGTCCATAATCGTAGTCATAATTTCATATCCATGGAAACTAAAGCCCTAGCAACCATTTCACCAAGTTTAAAATAATTATTTTACTTTTGTGAATGAAATTGGTAGGTAAGATAAAAAGGAAGTGGAAACTTGAAACTTCTGCAGCAAAAGCACTCTTTGTTACCAGATGAGTAAGCCACAAATACAAGCCAACTTGTACCAGCCAATCCAAATAACCCATTCACAAGCTTGTGCAAGAATTTTCCATTGTTTGGCAAATGTGTAGGTTATTTATAGGTTATTATTATAGCAGGTTAAAAAGTACTGCATTATCATTGTATTCGGTTATATTTGTGTAGCTATTGTACTTATACTGATTTTCACAGAAACAAGAAGAAATAAATATTATGTTTTTTATTTTACCAATTAGTAAATC
The DNA here is from genome assembly GCF_000696795.3 of Halyomorpha halys. Classification (NCBI taxonomy): domain Eukaryota; kingdom Metazoa; phylum Arthropoda; class Insecta; order Hemiptera; family Pentatomidae; genus Halyomorpha; species Halyomorpha halys. The sequence continues at coordinate 82,629 of NW_027112985.1, read as the reverse complement.
AAAGGGCGCGGGTAGCTAATTATATAAATGAAATCAACAATATACAAACATCTCACCTCATCAATCAAAGGACTAGTAACTTAAAGAGAACAACCTTCAAGGATATAAATAGGTCGATCGTTGACTTTTATTTCTCCATACATTTTCAGTATTTTCTGTAAAAAAAAAATTATATTAGCAATGTTATAATTAGAGACTGGATTTTTGTGCAATAAAAAACCTAAAATGTGCAAAATTGTGAAGTAAAAACTCAAAATTTATATATAAAATCCAAATTATTAACATTATTGATTAATTTCTAATATTAATACACGGAAAGCTTACCTAACCATATTTGAATAAAACTATACTCACTAAATACTTACTACATTTATGCAAATACATAAAAAACTACCTTGATTAAAAACATAAAATTTAACACTTGTGAATAGTAGTAAATCATTTTATAGGGGTATTCATGATCTTTAGTTTACATGTTAAAGCGTGTTAAATGGAAAAACTTGTGTTAGATGGAGAAATATTTCCTTCTTTTACCATGTTAAAACGATATAACATATAGCATGGTTGAGAGTCTGTTACATGGAGAATGACGTCATGCAACAGAACAGCTGAGCTCGTCACCATTTTGTTTTTGTCATGTTGTGTTACTTACTCGTAGTTTGTGTTAGTATTGTTCTGGATGTTTTTAAAAGTAATAAAGCAATGGATGGCAACGATAATAATGTGATGACAGTTGTCAATTAGCTCATCTTGATTCTCTTCCTCACAAGTTAGAAGACCAACAAGGCATTCAGTAGCAACACTTTCACACAACTTCCACTGTTCGCTCAATTTAGTATAATATGAAGTTTTGGAAGGAAAGGTTATAAAATAAGTTGCTCATAAAATCTTCTAGGAGCTCTTATGCATTTAACATTTAACATGACATTGAATAGGGCTGCTCACAAGCCTATACTTATAACATTTAACATGGTAAAACATTTTACATTTAACATAACATCATGAATACCCCTTATACTGAAGGCTGAAATTCAATTTTTCAAACTCCAGTAGAACTCCTGTTATCCGGGGTAATGGTTTCACAGATAATAGAAAACCACGGAAAATCAAATTACATTTTATTGACTTAATATGATAGATAAGAGGGTTAATTTTTTTAATATACTGAGTAGAATCACTTTTATTAACAAACAACAATTTTGTATAACTAAATTATAGTATATAAAAACACAAAAAGAATGAATATTAAAATATGTAAAAATAATGTTTTTACATTTATATTGACCATATGCATATTTTTTGGATTGAGTAGCTAAAATTTTTGTAGGAAGCATTTTCCAAAACAAACCCGATTCATCCGCATTATAAATTTGATCAGGAGTTAAATCAAATTTTTTGACCAAACAGTTAAAATTTTCAATAAATAATGTTGGCTACAACATTATCTCTGTCAAGACTCTCCCCTTGACTGAACAACTGCCTGATACCGTGTCTTTTTTTGAATTAGTGGAGTCATCCTTGGGAAGCGGAGAATGGTTCCTCAATATTTAAGTTTTCATGAAACCATATTGCAGATGAAATCTCCACTTTTAAGTGTGAATGATGGGCAGGAGGATTGTCTTGCTCAAATATCTGTTCATAACAATGGGTCAAATCATGATACTTCTCTTTTAAAACTCCATACACTCTTTTAAGTTTTTTTTATGAAAAATGTAATATAATGAAATGAAAATCGATCTTTATTCTGGGTCACTTCAGTACAAAAGTTGGGGAAAGCAAAAGCAATTATTTTATCCCAATTTTTTATTACTTTAATCAAAAATATTTATAATTACTAGTCAAATTGGATGAGTCTGCCAAGCATAGGTAGGGAGAATAAAAGATGATGATGATGACTCAAAACATTAATTTTTCATTCAGAGCTCTATATTTTTAAAGCTACCAACACCAGAAGAAACCCTAAAAGAAGATCATTTAAAGTAAATTTGGCGAAATATGAGCCCGAATAGAGCTATTTACGTTCAATAGTTCCCGAGATAGCTTTCATTAAATAGCTTTTTAAAATGCAAAATTTCATAAAAAACATACTGAAAAATCAGCAGTTAGTGAATTTATTTTGAGAAATTCATATCTCAAAAACGATTCAACAAACAGGTTTAAATATTCAGATCAGTAATTATCTATCAAATTATTCTCAAAGTAAAATACACAGTATCGGTTTAAGTAATTGTCAGGGACCAAGTCCTAATAGATAGTTACAGGGACCAGGTCCC
>NW_027112985.1:79149-79771 GCF_000696795.3 Halyomorpha halys | reverse complement strand
AAATGTAATATAATGAAATGAAAATCGATCTTTATTCTGGGTCACTTCAGTACAAAAGTTGGGGAAAGCAAAAGCAATTATTTTATCCCAATTTTGTATTACTTTATTTTATTTGTATTACTTTAATCAAAAATATTTATAATTACTAGTCAAATTGGATGAGTCTGCCAAGCATAGGTAGGGGGAATAAAAGATGATGGCTGTTTCAAAACATTAATTTTTCATTCAGAGCTCTATATTTTTAAAGCTACCAACACCAGAAGAAACCCTAAAAGATCATTTAAAATAAATTTGCCGAAATATGGGCCCGAATAGAGCTATTTACGTTCAATAATTCCTGAGATAGAAAATTTCATAAAAAACGTACTGAAAAATCAGCAGTTAGTGAATTTATTTTGAGAAATTCGTATCTCAAAAACGATTCAACGAACAGGTTTAAATATCCAGATCAGTAATTATCTATTAAATTATTCTCAAAGTAAAATACACAGTATCGGTTTAAGTAATTGTCAGGGACCAAGTCCTTATAGATAGTTACAGAGACCAAGTCCCACTATCATACACAGTCTCAGCTTAAGGCAGTGCCAGGGACCAAGTCCTAATAGATAGTTACAGGGACCAG
>NW_027112985.1:71939-78239 GCF_000696795.3 Halyomorpha halys | reverse complement strand
CAGGGACCAAATCCCCAGAGCCAGTATATCACTTTATTTTTATCTAACTATAAAGTTTTATTTAAAGCTTTAAAATTTACGATCCCCAGGAAAGCATAATCTGGTTTTTTTGATTAATACTGGCCGGTAGTCTTCAGTTTAATTTTGAACCATCACAAAATGAATCTTCTTTAACAACTTATGAATGAATAAGTTGTTCAGCATGAATAACACTGCAATCAGAACTGATCAATTCAGCATCATCCAACTCTGAAGTCCTAATCTGGGTTCATCAAAACCACTGCACTGCTTATGATGCACTTCCACCTCTCACTGCAAATAATTTTCCTAGTTACTGCCTTCATTCTTCATCTTTTTTTTTTTTTTTAGCAGTAGTGCCTTGGATGACAATTTTTCCTCTGATATTTTTAGTGAAATGTATAGAACAGAATGAAAGGCAGAGACAGTTAGTGAACATAATCAAATAATTAGTTTAATTAAACGAGTATTTATGGAATTTTTACACCATAGTCAAATAATATTTACATTAGAGATTTTAATGTTAGTAATGAATTGAAGCACAATGTCTTAGTGTTTTTATCATTATTACTTTTTTTAAATCCTCCTTTTAAATAAACAATTTATTTACAACAAAATAGCTTGGGAAAATAGTAAAGTACTAACCTTATAAGATTCTTTATTAGAGAATTCTACAACGCCAACTTTAGGTTTAGGAAAATTAATAGATGAAATATCATTCAGACCCAGATCTTCCAGAATGTCAGTGAGAGAATGAGAACTCATACTGAAAAAGATCAGAAAGAGACCATAGTGAAAAAAAAAAAAAAAAAAAAAAAAAAAAAAAAAAAAGTGTAACTAAAATACAAACTAATTCCTATACCTATACAAAAAGTTTTTCAAGTTTTTTTTTTTTTAACCTTCGTAATACCCTGGTCTGAAACAAACACATAATACTGCGGGGATCCCTTTTAGGACCCTAATGGAATATTTCCATTTTTTATTTATTTTATTAATCCTGGTATCAACATTCCATCTTGGTGTTTAGAAAAGATGGGTCGTTCAAATTTTCTTGTTATGACTAGTTCAACGAATATTTTACTTCTGCTTACAAATGTCATTTTTGCATGCACACTAGTTTCCACTCATGGCGAAGGTGTCGGTCACTTCTCGAATCAGAGCTAGTTTATCTGCTTGCACTCTCACTTTTCTAGTATACATGTTGTAATACCTGAGATAAGCCGAAATGTAAGAAAACTGTGTTCCAAACGTTTGCTCCAAAGATAAGCCTCTGAAAGGTATAATCTGAACATCATATCTTATAAACAGGCTCTCAGTTACTTTCAATGGCATACATTTCAGTTTCGTCCACAGGAACCCAATCCCTATTCCTTCAAGTTGCATTTTTCCGTTTCTATAAGCCACCTCTGATTATGATTCACATATTAGATAGGTACTATTAGGCAATGTTTGCTCAATGCAAACATTCATGCAAAGACAGTCATACAAAGTCTGCATTTTGGCAGGCATTCGTTGTTTGGGCGCAATTGGGAAATGATGTTTCCAGGATGAGGAGATCCTCATCAATTTCTGTCCAGCAAGGGTGGACATCTTGAAAAAAAGAGGACAACCATCCAAGAAGAAAAAGGGACTCTGAGTTTGGATTGCCTGGTGAGAGGACGTCCGTCGGCTGGAAGCGGGAAAGATTGGAAGCCATTGTTGTGAGAGACATAGCTTTTTGGAAGGACTGGAAGCCATTTTAGACGGTAGGACATAGCATTATAGAAAAGAAGATACCAAGAATCATCAAAAGAAGATTGTGAAATTGGTTAGTTTTGTTATACCTAAATTTAAATACATGTGTAAAATAGATAATAATTAAGTGTTAATAGGAAAAGTGTCTGTTTCTGATTGCCTAGAAATCTGCCCTGAGATTAAGAGTCTATTATATTATAAAATTTAAATAAAATTCTATTATCTATTTAATATTAAAGTTTTTAATTTGAACCCAAGCTATCTTTTAGATATGAGAATTTGAGTTAAAAAATATCAAATTTCATTTTATTTTATTTCAATAATTTTTAAATTATTACAATATATAATAGTAACACGATATAATGTATACACAATGATATCGAAAATATAAATAAAATCGTTAACGGCCACATCTCCTCCATTCCTGCAAGCTTCCGATTTATTGTCAAAGTCGGTAAAGCTATCATCTTAAACAGATAGGTGGTCCTGATTTGTTCTTTGGTCTCTAATGATGATGTGGTCCTTTATTATTATCATTGTTAATTTTATTTTATTTATTCTTTCACGACCTTTATTTCATCTCAACCTACTTCTTCATTTTCCGTCTGTTAAATTTTGTTTTTCCATATCTACTTTACTATTTTTCGTTTTATATGCATCTCCTGTACTTTTTAAAGGGCCCTGATGAAGCCCTTGGAAGATAAGTGGGACGAAATATTGGATAATAAATAGTTGAAAACTATTTATGTTCTTTCTGACCGCAACCATAACCATCTTCTTCATATTCATCAGAATGGTTCAAATATATAATTCATAAATACAACATAAACAAAAAACCTAAATTAAATAAGTAAATAACATGAGATAGTAAGATAGATTTACAATTAAACACTTGAATAACAAGCTTTTAGTACTTACCGAAAAGGTAATATCAGAGTGACTACAAATGGAGAAACAGTTTTGCTTTTAGACTCTCCTTTCGACTCAGAATTGAGGGATGATCTTTTAACAGCCTTCTTCATTTTTTTGCCCTCTTTGATTTTTTTTTTCTTGGTCATTAATTCCGAAGAACCAATAACAGCTTTTCTAGGCTTTTTTGAAACAATGTAAGATTCGTCATAAGAAACAACAAAACCTCGGAGAGCGGCATCATCTGCTATGTCTTCGCCAGCACCACTAATACCAAAGCCCATAGAAGCATAGTCATGGTCAGGAAATTGAGATTTGTTCTGTATCTTATGTAACTTTGAAATTCTTTTAGAACTATTCTGAGATAACTTTGGTTCTTCAAAATTCTGGTCAATGCTAGAAACGATAAATACACCTGTTTTTGATGGTTCTTTAATTACATTAATATCAGTCTTGTTTCTAGTTCTAATCCTATTTTCTACTGACTCAACAAATTTAAGTTTATTTCTTAAGTTTGATTTAGGTCTTTGGCTTTTTTTAACAGTACTAACTTTTTCTAATTTTGGCTTTTTATTTTTAACTGAATCATCTTGATGTTCATCATCTTTAGGGGAATCCTCGCAACTATCAAATAATCTTTGTACAGATTCTATATAATTAGGGCTATCAGGACTTTCGACACCCATATGTCTTTTCCTTTTCCTTAGCTTCATGGTGAAGCTTGGTGCATCTGATGAACTTGATGCAGATGATACAATGAAAGAATCGTCAGTTGAAGTTTCCTCACCTTCCTCGGCTTCAAAATCAATAAAGTCTCTTCCAGACCATGGAACATCCAGTGATGGTCCACTGCTACCTTCAGTAGCAGCATTAGATGGCACATCACCACTCAATTCAGAATCATCTGATTGAGAACCATCTGTTTCCGAATCCAACTTTTCAATGGCATTCCTCCTATTCTTATTGTATTTAGTATTTTTCTCAATAGGCTCAAGATTTGGTTTAGTTCTTAATCCATCCTCTTCAATTGAATCAGAATATTTAACAGAATCCTCGGGTTTAATTTTAGTTTCAATGGATTTATTGCTCGACTCACCATCTTCAGTGGACTTTTCGACTTCTACTTCAGGTGAAATGACTGCTTCTGAACCTCCAAGACTAACTTTTCTTTTTTTAGATTCTTCAAATTCTACTTCAGGTGAGCTCATTGCTTCTGAGCCTGCAAGGCTATCTTGTACATTTCCTTCTGTTTTACTAACTTTTCCTTTTTTTAATTTTTCAACTTCTGCTTCAGGTGAACTCGTTGCTTCTAAATCTCCAAGACTATCTTCTGCATTCTCTTCAGTTTTACTAACTTTAACTTTTTTTGATTTTTCAACTTCTGCTTCAGGTGAACCCACTGCTTCAGAACCTCCAAGACTATTTTCTGCATTCTCTTCAGTTTTACTAACTTCACTTACAATCTCTTCAACAGAATTACTAGGCTTTGAGGAACTTGCTTCTGACTTATTTTCACCAATTTGATTATCTTCAGCATTCTTCTTTTCATGATTTTTTTCCTTGCACTTGTGAGAGAAAATTTCTTCTTTGTTTCCACATACACAAGCTTCAACCCCGTCGGGTATTTTGTGATCAATTGGATTGATTTCAGTGTCTTTATCACAAAGAACAGCTGTACTAACATTTGTTTCCTCTTCAACAGCAGCACCTCCATCAATCACATCACGACCATCAGTTTCTGATGTAGAATGCTGAATTTGATCGACATCAGTGTTTGTCAGATCTTCCGAAGATTTGTTTTCATTGCAAGGTTCATTTCCATTTTTAGATCGGGAATCTTCATATTTTTCACAAACCACATTAGATTCTTCGTCAGAGTTGAGAAAGTCTTTAGGAGACATAAGGATTGCATCTATTCCAATTTTATTAGTACAATCTTCAGTCGATTCAGAACTCTTTGGAAAGGTTTCAGCTACCGTTTCTGTCCTATCTTTAAAATCTAAAGGAATATTAGGTTCATTTTCATCAGATTTTTTAGGAGAATGTTTTGTAACAGATGTACCACTTTCGGGTATTGTACATTTACTTTCTTCAGAATTGGCCTCAATATCATCAAAATTTCTCGCAGTAGAGGCTTCAGATTTAGAACTTTCTCCGGTACATCCACTATTACGTCTAATAATGTCTTTGAAATGGGAAGCCATTTTGAATACTATTACATTATCATCATTTAGAATTCCTGAATCTCCGGAATCATCATCATTTCTTGGACATTCATCACACCTGATAAAGAAGATGGGACTAGAAGAATCTTCAGGGTCATCCCTAGAAAGAGCTAAAGTGATTGGTTCGTCCTTAAACACCTCTCGAGTGCCATATCTATCATCAAGATCAGGGGTAGTAGGTTTAATGGGGCTGACAATTTCTATTGGCGATTCACCTGGTTCTACAAAATTTAAATTATCTTTCCTGTGAGTTAAAACCTCATCATCTTCATCTGGTATGCAATCCATACTGCGAAAAGTTACATCAGGAGAGTTTGATGTATTATTGGGGCTTGCCTCATCAAGGGAGTTTGATGTATTATTGGTACTAGAGGGACTTGCCTCATCACTGGTCGATTCGTCATCTTTATCAGTTTTCTCATTTTCAACTTGAGTACTTCCCTCCTCTGTCACTGATTCTTTTACAACAGGAATATTTGAAGTGATTTCATCACCTTCCTTTTCAACACTACCTCCACTAAGGGATGAACAATCAAGATTGAGTGTCAATTCTGCACTGTTATCTAATTTTGATTCATCTGATTCCTTGTCATTTTTGTTCTCAATCAGAGTCACATCATCTTCATTTGGAACTATTTCGGAAACATTACTCTCCTCTGTTTTGATTTGTGAATCAGGCTCAGCTGATTTCTCCACATAGATATCCTTTGAAATACTACTTTCAACGCTATTGGGAATATTTTCATTCGACTTGACTCTGTCAAAGGTTTTATTTAATTCTTTAATACCTTCACTTTCCACTTGAGTCATTTCCATATCCATCTCAGACTCCTTTTTAATATGAGAAATTTCAACAGATGAAACTTGCATGACAGCCTGAACCGAATTCTTTCCATTAATATCATTGCTAATATTCTCAACAGCAACTTTTTCAGGGCAATGAGTGTCCATAGAGCTCGATTTGACTTCTTTGCTCCCGTTATTTTGAATATCAGTTTTAGTAGGACTTATTTTGTTTATATTAGCTTGGACAAATTTTTTGCTGTTTCCGTCCATTTCTTTAACACTCGATTTCTCTTCCATTGGAGGATTTTTAGAAACTTCAATTTTTTGTTCATTTTTAATTTGACTATTTTCTTTTACTTCTTTAGGTGATGAAGTTATTTCTTCCTCAGAAGGCGAATCACTTTCAAGTTTTATCACCATTTTCTCTGGTGTATTAAACATTTCGTTATCCACATTGTTAGAATTTAAGGATTCTGAATTTGATAGTTCATTTACACCTTTCTCTTTGACATCAGTAGGAGCAATGAAAGAATTTGTTCGATTTTTATCATTATCTTTTAAATCGGGGACTTTTTGTGGAGATGGAAATGTGATAACAATATTTGGTATAATATTATCTTTTGAATCT
>NW_027112985.1:59897-67734 GCF_000696795.3 Halyomorpha halys | reverse complement strand
TAGTAAGAAAAGTGGTTAATAAAATTTTTAAAGTTGGGAAGGAATTTTATAGAAGAATTTATGGGACAAAGGCAATTAGCCGGCATTTGAAGAGTTTTAAAGGAAAAAATGAAGACAAAATAAGGAATCCTTGAAAATGACCTAAGTGGTCGAAACGTCGGAAGTTTAAAGAGAATAAAGTTGAGAGAAAAAGGATCAAAATTGTTTTAAAGAAACAAAGTTATATAAGCCAAAAGGAATAAAAAAAAGGGATAAAATTTAATTTTACTGGTGTTTTAATATTAAGTTTTAAACTTTACACTTTATTCCAACACTATATATGTATCAATATTATCTGTTATTTTCTAGTCATTCTTTTCATTATGGTTGTTATCTTGGTTTTCGTTGTTAGTCCTGATGAAGGCTTGAAATTATTGCCAAAAGGTTAGCACTAATTAAATAAGTTTTTAAAGATTTTTGTTGTTCTTCACAGACCGAACCCCCAACCACATTATCCAACAGAATATTTTTTATCTAACAAAAAATCAGGACTAAATAAAATATTAAAAAAAACAAGAGAATATGGTTAAGGTGTGGCCAGAAAGATACACAAATAAACTTATTAATTTGTGTCAATGTTTCCACCTGAATTTCAGGCCTTCTTCAGGTTTCTGGAAAAACGAGATAACTTTGAGAGAAAAATAAAAATTAAATAATAACAAACAAACTTGGAAATATACATAACGATAAATTGAGTATATAATAAACAGTTGATACTAATTGTTTAAGCAATATTTTATAATTATTTTGTGAATAATTTGTAAATAGCATTTAGTAAATATTATTTATTAGTTTAATTTTTTTTTTCTATTTTCGTACTCTCCAATGAAAAATAAGGAATAATTAGGTACAATGATGTCAGTTGAGAATGTGCTTCCTTTTTCTAGGATATTTTAAGGGCTGTGTCGAGTATACACTCTATGTGCAGAGTTTAATTTGATTACATTTATTTCTGTTTATATTATTTTAATTATAATTTAGTTATTTTAGAAGAAAAATATGTATTTATATTTGTGTTGTTATAATGAAGTAATAGAAACAGTTGCTAAGGGTTGATAACTGTCGCTAAGGTGTCGCCTAGCAACAGGCTGACCATTTTCGTTTTTTAATCAGTAGGTGCTATCTAGTGACCATGATCGTTTCTAACCAGCCCTGTCTGCATTAATAATGTAATATTTTGGAAATTTTGAGTGTGTTAACCGACACTTATTATTACAGTCCGAAACCAGACCTTTTCTGTGTTTTGACTTGAATATGAGTTGGTGCTAATTAGTGGCCATGATCATTTCTAACCAGCCCTGTCTACGTTTAGTAGGTGTAATTTTTTGGACATTTTGAGTTTATTAGTCAACATTACAATCCGGAACCACACCTTTTCTGGCCTTTGGTTGGAATATTAGTTGTTACTAATTAGTCATTTCATTGAAACAAACCAGATCCTGTCTGCCCTCAATAACTGCCAGTATGGCCACATCTTGTCTTCTGTAGATGTCAACTGTTGGTGAGCCAGTATAGATGTGGGCTACCAACTTTGGAATAGTTTGAACTCAGACCTATTGGAGTGGATCAACTTTTCTTTGAGATCGTTAACCAGTATTTATTTTATATATCTACTTCTTTTATAAATTTGTTTCTTTTGTTTTCATAATTTATTTAGCTAATTTATTTTTGTCTAGAAAACCTTTTTATTTTTACTTTTATTCATTGTTTTATTCTAACTCTTTTGTTTAATTTATGTTTAAAGGAAGTTTTCAAATGTTAGATTAACCAAATAAATGTTTATATTCGAGCCAGCTTGTTTTTGTTCCTTTAAAGCTTTCCAACAATAGGCAGTCAATTTGAGGAGGCTTTAAACTAATAGAAGATAAAATAAATAACTGTAGGGGTTAGAATTATACAAAGTAAATGATAAAAATGAAAGGAGCGGAAGAAAATGTATATGATGAGTAATTGAGATAACCTAATAAAATATGTAAAAAATGTGAGAGTAGGAAAAAAAGGAAGAAATATTTTTAAAAAACAGAAACCTACTGACTGGGGCAGAGATTCCATCAAAAGTGAAAGCGGACAATCTCCGTATTGTATGCCGACTATGCCCTTCAGGTAGAGGGCATACAGTACAAAAATATGTTAAACCAAGTTACTGCCATGCATAACAATGAAAGACCATTTTGATATAATAAGGTAGGAAAAAAATAGAACTGAAGGTTTAGAGAGTAAAATATCTAGTGAGAAATAAATTACTATGAAAACAAAAGATCAGAAAATTGTAGAAAGTATAGGTAAGCTAAATAAATGAGTGATGATAAAATGACAAAATGAAAACTACCAGTAGACAATAGGTAACTGTAATAAATAATAAAAGGTAAAAAGAATGTAGAACAGATGGAAGATCAGTAATATAATATAAGTTGTCAGAAATAAAAAAAAAAATCATTGATGTTTTAATTTAACTATTAACACCTCATTAAAGTAATAAGGTATAAAACAATTATAAACATAAAAAATACTTACATTTATTTCTTCTGCAGCATCAACAGGTTTCTTGGTACTTTTATCAATAGAGGCTCGAGTCGGAGTAGATACGCTCTCTCTTACTAATTTTCTTCTGCTGGGTGTTTTTGGACTTATTTCTTTAATTTTTTTAACAGGAGTACCCTTACTACTGGCTGGATTTTCTTCTTCATCTAAAACTGGAAGAGTTTTCTTCGGAGTGCTCATAACTTCAATCAAGTTTTTTTTCGGAGTAGCGGACGAGGCTCTAGTTCTCCTGCTGGGAGTACTAGGCTCGACTTTAGCCGGAGTTGAAACTTTTCTTTTCCTAGGAGTGAGTTCTTCATTTTTTAATGCAACACTGTTTCTAGTAGATCTTCTTAGTGGTTGAGAGTCCTCCATTTTTTATATTTGTCTTAATGAGGTCCTAAAAAAAACAAAGTGATTATCATTATTATACTATAAATAAAAATACTTAATTAGAGTATATTATATTAGCTAAACTTAAAGTAATAATTAAGGCCCAGATTTTTAAGCAGCAATAAAACTTAAAATATGCAATATAAATTCAATAAAATCTGCAAAATATGCAGTGAAAAAATATAATATATACAGCTAAAAATACTTAAAAATACAATATGACTGCTAAAATATGTTAATATGCCTTCAAAAGGTTCTGGGTAAAGAAACAAATAAGAGATGGGATTAAAAATTAAAATTTCCAACTTTATTTTTAATTCCTTTTTCATAAACTAAATAATACGATACACTTTTTAAACTAAAATTTATAAATAATAAAAACTTAAAATTATCAAAAAATAAAACAATAATTTGATTTAAAAAGAATAACTGATTGGCAGTGATAAAACAATAAATGAATCAAACCCAAATTAATTAAAACAAATAATAACTAACAATAAACAGAAAATATGTAAATATATAATATGAAACAATATATGAGATAGGAATGTTATTAACAAGAAATTGTTAATAAAAGAAAATGGAAAATGACTACATTTAACAACTAACTGACAAGACAGACAAAAAACACAAATGAACTACTCAGCAACATGTTCTACAATAAAATTTATTACAAAATGCAATTTTAAATCCTAATTTTTTCTCATTTAAAAAATTTTTATAATTAGAAATTTTCTTTCCATATTAATATAATGAATGAAGCATAATTGTATGCACTTAAAATTAGAGGATTTCATTGAGATGAAGACGTATGAAGAAATTGTATTCCTACATGTGGTTTAGAATAATATATCTTTTTAGGTAAAAATAAATTCAATAAAAATTTTAATATTTGATACAGACAGATAATTAACTTTGATGCTTACTAAGAATAAGGTGTGATACAGTTGAAGAACAAAAAAATAAATAATTTATATTTAAAGAGCATTGAATTTGTGAAAAATAGTTATTTGAAATAAAAAGGTTTTTTTTATAAGTTGTTAAAATAAATAAAATTAATATTGGAAGAAGATAGTTGACCGTATGAAATAGATTGTAGGAAGATAGTATGGGTGGCGTTCAATAAAGGTAGAAAATATAAAAAAAAACTATTTAATGTTAACCAATGTTTTGCGCTACATCAACATTAGGTAGGTATATCTTTTTCATTTAGTCTGTTATTTTTATATAGATACTCTTGTTATTTCCTTCTTACTTGTAACCGTGCCTTACCTTTGTTACATTTACTTCACCATTCTGTTTACCATTTACATCTACCTTTTTACCATATTTGTTACTATTTTTAGTAATTGCTGTTTTACTATTTATAACTTAAGTTCTATATTTGCAATTCTATCATACACGGCTGTATTTATTATGAATTAGTTTCCAGTTTATCTATATTTATATCCCTTAAATTTAAGCTATCTCTTCTTTTAAACAAATATTTTCATTTTTTTTTATATTTGTATAATTTCTTAGTACATATATTCTAATTTTATTATCATTTCTTGAATGATTGTATCTTGTTTTTCATTTATCCTTGACAAAGCCCTTCAAAGTGGAAACATTGGTTAGCATTAATTGATTTTTCTTTTTGTACCTTTATTGACTGCCATCCAGAATATCTTCCTACAATAAATCAAATTAAATTGGAATGCAAGAGTTAAAAAAATATTAACTATTTTCTCACTCCATATCATTACCTCAATAAGTCTTGAAAGTAAGAAAAAACAAAACAAAAGTTATAATAAGTTTATCATCCAGTGTTATTTCTTGTATTATTTGTATCACCGGCTTAAAAATAATTAAACAGAATTTCACTTATGACTGAGTTGAATTTAATTATTCATTAATGTGAAAAAAATACATTCTGATATTTCTATTTACAGGATGGGCTTTAGTATTATAATAAATGTGGTTTCGAACTTAAATCAAAGACAAAATAAAGCTCATAAAACTTAAGTCATATCCTGAAACCAGTAAAATCCCGAATGTATGTTAAGGCGCAAAAAGTTAATGATACTTGATAACTCCTAAATAAGGACTTACTTGACAAAATTTAACGACTAAATTTAAAAAGAACGTGTAAGATTCCAATTTCCAGGTAATCCTAAACTTCAACGAGACCTTTGAACTACACTAAATCATCTAACACTATCACAATACGTTAACGGTCACTCTGAAATAACTTATCTCCCTCCAAAAGCTATGTTCCCACCACGAGGTTTTATTTGTATTTCATAGAGGCTGTGGAATAACTGAATCTTTTTAATCTAAGAAGAAGAATATAAGAATCTCTTTAACATTAATATTTCATATATCACTGCTTTTCTTCAATAGTAGCACATTTTACATAATGCTTATTTAACAAGAGAATCATATAAACATTTTAACCCTTCCTAGGGCGCGGTCAAGGATTCTCAAAATCACAGTGAACCTGACAGGCAAACGATGCATAAAAACTCCTTAAAAGTCCCTAAATCGCCTTATTAAATTAAACAAAAAATTTCCGGATCATCTTGAGGATATAGAAAATTAGGTAAAAATATAAAATAAATTTAAAACATTTCTTATTATTTATTTAGGTACAGAAAGCAAAACAAGTCAAAATGTGGAATTCGCATATCATGGTTATGAATATAAATCAAAATAGGACATTTTATACTAGAAACAAAATTCAAAAACGAGTCTGACATGAAGTTGAAATGTGTGGGGAAAGAAATCAGTTGAAGTCATCGTCCATAAAAGCCGATGAAGGATTGCAAGAACAGTCTGAAAAGCATGTTGCGTAGAGTGATTTCGCATGAGAGAGAAATTCCTTGGTTGCATTTCACAACGGAGTAGTTCATGAACCAACGCATTCCTGTTTCCTCCGTGCAATCACAACATCTAGACTTCTTCTGAGGGTGGGGTGGGGTTGATTTTGGACGATCATCAGCAATAGCCAGGAGGATTCTCTTGAGACGAATTTTCAATGAGGTGCGAAGGGCGGATTTCTGCTGGCTCCTTCGCTGAAGTTGTCCGATACACAGTTCATGTGACGATTCTTTGGGGAAAACTCTTCTTGGACTTCATTCCATTTGATTCCCAACGTGAATAACCAAGGCATTGATTCCTCCCAAGTTCAACAAAGTGTAGTCAGTATTATTCAGAGAGGCAAGCATGGCGGACGTACTAGTGGTTTCAGCCATTGCACTTGGATTGTATTATTTTTATTACAAAAAAAGAAAATGAAAAGAAATTAAATATAAATAAATAAGATTAAATATGAAACTTATTATAAAAAGTACCAACAAACACCTTTAACCTCCTAACAGCTCTCAGTTGCAACTAGACAAAGAACAATGGTTGAGATGCTAGACGAGCGCTCTCACGAACCCCTTTGAACTGTGTCCAAAAAACCGACTCTCGACGGATCGGCAACGAGCCTAGGCCAACCAAGCCAAGCCACCCATCCACATGCTCGCGTATGTCTGAGTTCGCATGGCTTGGCCAACATGTAGAGGCCCCTTTATAAATGGCTTTGGTCTCGAGCACAGAAGAAACAAGGAGTACACATTTATTCTTGCATGGGACGTAGAATACCAACACTTTTCCGTCGTTGAAACCAACAATGCCGGAATATTGTATTGTATTGGGCTCCCTAAAAGCAAAAAAATATTTGAATAACGATTGAAGACTTTATAAAAAAAATCTAGGAAAGAGGAGCAATGAACCTGATAGACACACCATAAAGGCGCTGTGAGCCTGATAGGCACATGTTCCCCATTCATGAACGGTACGTGACGAAAATAACACTAGCTCAAGTTTCGAAAAATAGTGAAGTGGTTGAATTTTCTATCTAAAGTGAAAAATATTGACCTTAGGGTTGTAACGTAATCGGGCGTGGTGAGCCTGTCAGATCAAAACACGTGTGACGCATTTTCTTGACGGCAGGAGATAAACTAACTAGGCGTGTCAAACCCACCCCACAAAGTTAGGAAACTACTGGGAGGTAGAGGTTACACTCGGCCCTTTTTTGAAAGAGACACAAAAAAAAAAACAACCGAATCCTGTGCCTGTCAGATCAGCCGTGCCCAATGCCTCACGATATGTAGAATACCTATCACAATACTTGTTCCCGGGCCTTGTTTACCCTCTCCAGACTGCTCCCCTTACAAAGATACGTCCTGCGGTATTGATTGGGCATTGGCAATATCCGCAGGAGTATCAAGGCCATCATTGGGCTCCGCGCTAACACCTCGTCGGTAATGCTGTACGCACCCAGGAGATATCGAGGACTGGTACTGATCCGCTGTCAGTGGGAAGCTCCACTACAGCATTGGTTCATTGCCCAGCGACTGTGGAATGTTCCAGATGCCCTATTCCAGTCTATATTCAGTTATGAAACCGAAATCGTTGCATGTGCTGATAGACTTGGGGTGGATAGGGGCAACCAAAGTGTGAGAGCTCTACGACAGTCGTTACGTGAGAAGGCTTTCGAAGAATGGGCCAGTTGCAGATGGCAGGGTATCGGTGTTCGCCATTTCAAAGAGACCCCGAAAGCAAATAGATATGTATGTGACAAGCAGGTACTCTCGGAATCAGAATGAGTGAACGCCCTGAAACTTAATATCAACTACGCACCCCTGCGTGGAGTCCCAGGAGCCAGTGGACAGCAAGAAGTTGGGTCCCTCTGTCTCAAATGCGGCAGAGTCTGAAACACCAGCTCATGTGCTGGGAAAATGCCCCCAACAACTCCCTTCTTATAACACGCCGGCACCACAGGGTCAAAGAAGAATTGATGAAGTTCCTTGAAAGAAAAGACTTCACCTGCTTCGAGGAGGTCTATTGTATTGACACC
>NW_027112985.1:43509-58460 GCF_000696795.3 Halyomorpha halys | reverse complement strand
GGAGGGTGAATTCCGGAGAGCGAATTTGTTGATCGGGTGAATTGAAAAATTGTGAAAGGGTGAAATTGAAGAAGCAGAAATGAGAAAGAAAATAGGATTGAATTGAAACATTTGTATTTGTTGTACAGACCGAAATGGATTTTAAAAGGAAACTGTAGGGGGAAAAAATTATTGTATCTCTTTTTTTCTGACTATACCATGTATGTGTAATTTATATATGTCCGATTACGGATTGATAAGTATGCTGTGTGAGATAGCAACCTAATGTATTTAGGCAGCATAGATAAATAAAGTATTTCTCTCTCAGAAGTATATACCTCATCGAAAATAGGCTTACCAGAATCCCTTCGAGTCGCCAGGATGTCTTCACTTGGTCAATTAGTATTATTTTGGAGTTTTGACTACAACATCCTTCCATTTTACTCTCCTTTAGCACACAAACACTAAGAACTGGTGCACAAGGCTAATGTAAACTTTTCCTTAAAATTTCTGATGACTGGTTCCCTCCAACTTTGTAGTAACTTCTTCTAGCTTATATTTTGGTATGGGTAAAATAACACCTCGATCTCACGAAAGGGGAACATAATGTTATGGATTTAAAGTAATTTCATTAAAACATTATATATCTATGTAATTATCCAATTCTTTTATTATTAATTCATTTTAATTAGACTTATTCAAAGATGATATTCATTATGGACAAAGAAAGTTAATAACAGAATGTTTTTTAATACATACATTATAAGTGAACCTAAAGAAATAATGACGTGAATGAATTAATAATGAACTGAAGAAAGTTCTTCACTTACCGAAATCATAATCGATTACATAACATGACCTCGTTGGAAACCATTAGAGATAAACTGTTCAACTTCGAATTTGTGTTGGAATTTTTATTTTATTTTCCAAATATATTTTAAACATAGTTAAAATTAATTGATTTTTTTATTAGAAATGTTTTTTGACAAAGGAAACTGTAGAGCTGTTAGACTACTTCATGAAGCCAGTGATTTTTTAGAAGCTTGTCTTGAAAAGTTACTTGCTCTAGAACAAGAAGCCTTGTCAGAATTAAATGAAACTATAAGCAATAAAAATAAAAGCTGTGATTCACTTAACGAAATTTCAAAGAAAAATGGAAGTGTTATTATCAACTTTAGGCCTAGTAGTTCAAGTCCAATTGCTGACATAGTTGAAAGTACTTGTCTTCAAAATTTAGAATATTGTGAAAATAAGTCTCCATGTGTAGAAAATAAAATTAGGCTGTTGAATTTAGATAAATTACTTCCTGCTACTTCAAAACGTAAGCATGAAGTGGCATTAAATGAAAATAACAAAAAAAGTAAGTGTGATCAAACAATATGTCATTCAGATGAAGAGATGCCAGAGAATAATATTTTTGACATAAACCAGTTAAATGTTAAGAATGATGATAAGATACTTGAGCATACTTCAGAATCCAGAATTCCAGATATTAAAAGTGAGGACAATTTAGCTAAACCTACTTGTGAAGTCATATTTCATAGTTTTTCTAATTTACTCATAAGCAAAAAACCTCAAGACTCATCTACAAGGAGAAGTGTTTTAAATTTAAAGAAAGGTTGTAGGAAGATAGTCCGGGTGGCAGTCAATAAAGGTATCAAAGTAGTAAAAGAAAACTATGTATTTTTAACTAAGTTTCACCCTACTTTGCAGGGCTGTCAGATTGAAACAAAAATGATGTATCAATCTGACAGCTCTGCAAAGTGGGGCAAAACGGTTAACAATAAATAATTTTCTTTTACTATTTTGATACTTATATTGACTGCCACCAGCACTATCTAACTAAATCTACTTCATATGGTCAACTATCTTTTTCCAGAATTAAAGAAAGGTTATTAAACAGAAAATTTGCCATTTTTTTTTTCTTTTCAGAGAAATTGTAATGTACACACACATAATAATTTATTATTCTACTTTCAATTGATTTATTTAGAATTTATAAACAATATCTGCAATTTTAGTCAAGCCATTTATTCTCAGACAGAAACAATAATGAACCAATGTAACTAACTAGAGAGTTTTTTTTTTTTTTTTCCTGTGCCGCCTATAAAACATTACACAAACCAATAAATAATTTGCTGAAAATTTCTTCTTTCCCTTACTTGAACCCTCCTTAATCTAACAGATCTTGGAATCTTACACTGATTATCTCATCTTGACAAAGATTTTTTCTTTGATTGTGAAATATGTTTGTTTTGGCTCTTGACAAGTAATGTTACTTTCGTGATTATCAATTATTTCCTATACAATACTCTGGAACTGTTGGCTTTGAGGGGATAATGTTAGCAATGTGTCAAGAATTCTCTTATTTTTTATGTTACATCATATTGAGAGTTATACTGAATGACATATGTATAGTCTGACATACTTTCCTGCTATTTTTTTTTAACTACTATTTTGTAATTAGCATTATTTACTTCTTTCAATCAGTTTATGTTTTATCACTTTAGATTTCTTAAAAATTGTTCCTGAGAAGGTGCATTATACTCTCTCAAAAACTTCTTAATTGAACATCATTCTATACCTTAATGCCAAATATTTGATGATTAAATTAGGTATTCAACAATCCCTGTGGTGGATTTGAGTTCTTTAAGAGGTATTTTAAAATTTGATCCTGTTCTATTTTTAGAAAATATCTTTATTCATATTGTGCTTAAGGATCCTTCTATTGCACATAAAAAACTTATTATGATTATGTTTAGATAAGTTTTTCTGTAAATATTTTTTATCATAGTTTATTTGAGAAAAGGTAGCACTCTCTTATCTAATGTCTCATATTTATTTTATGAATAAACAATTTTTTGATTACCATCATCTTAAAATAAAACCTCATCAAAAATATTTAAGTATTTAATAATTTTTTTTTCAGTTATTCTTGAATACTATATTTATAAAAAAAAATTATCTTATTTTTCAGATTGTTGTACAAAACAGTTGAAGAATTGATCAAATCTTCTGGATTAGAGAATGTGCTGGATATTTTTTATAACTAAAAAAAAACTGAAGTGACATTCCTTAATAAAAGTATTATAAAGGTATTATTTCTTCCTATTGTTCTGCAGCTATTTGATCATTTAATAAAATAAGGGGTCGGAAAACTTTTCGATCAATGTTGATATCCTCATCTATCTTTATGTAAACACCTTTCTTCACAGAACAATAGTTTTATAAACCCTTACGTTTAGTTTTCTAGACTGGTGGAACGAACTGATACAATCAAATACTCTACTTATTAATGTGATTGATCTAGATCTTTTGGAAGTCTGGACGATAAAATATTATAGGGTCCCTATTATCAATTAGTAGCTGCCACCCTATAACATGTTATTCAGATTTCATTGTTGAGTCCATCACTAGTGTACTTACAGACTCAATCTTGACTTTTATCATTGTTACTAAAAGAGATTGTTTACTTGTAGAACAGTGGTTCCTTACTCACAGATGAGGGACTACTATGTCAGAAATTGAACCATGGCCCTATCGCACCTCCTGACTTCGGATAAAGTAGGTTCTCCTCCCTGAAAACTATTTCGAAATTAGGTTGTATAAAAGTGCATTCTGATAACTTTTATAATATACTATATATGCTTCACTATTGCTATATTTAAGGATGTATACACATTAATTGAACACTATTGAAACTTTGATATCAATTAATATATAGATGAAGTGATAAGACGGTATCTATAGTACCATAAATGGTAACAGCTTCTCTGTATAATTGTTAATACTGGTGAGATTTAGTTCTTATTCCTTTAGACAATTTGATTATCTATGATATTTTCAGGAATATATATATGAACTACTTAAAATATGAATAGTTTTTATTTAATAACCCTCATTGTGCTTCAATGTTAGTACTGTATTGAAACATTTCAGAATGATTGACCTATCAAAGTGTGGTAAAAGATTTTTTAGGAGTGAAACAAAGTTCATATTCATTTTTAGCACCTTAAGAAACCCTTAAATATGAATTTTCGAAAAAATTGGAAAATAAAATCTTTTTGCCCAAAATTCTCTCTTTTTGGCCTTTAATTTCTTTTGAAAAATAAACTACACCAAATGGCACTAACCAAATCTATTTAAACAAATTAGAACCGGAGATATAAAATACAACATTTGAAAAGTTTTTGTCAATTTGAAATTAATATTTCCCCTCTGTAAAGACATTAAATCTAAATTTTCTAAAATTAAAGAGGAGACATTCAGCTTTCTAATGGTTTTGTTAACATAGGAATTGTATAGAATGCCGAGGAGTTATGCACAATTATATAAACAATAGGCTCAAGATTAAAAAAAAAAATTGCAAATAAATCAAGGTGAAAAATTTATAATTTTTAATATCTTTGAAAAATGGTATCTGAGGGTTTAAGATGATGCTACAAACAAACATGATTTGTTTTTTTCTAAAAAAAAAATTTTGTTTACCTACTTCACTGAAATCCTCATTGTGCTTTGATTAATTTTTAGTTAGTAAAGAATCATGTAATAGTATCAGAAATATTTTTTCTTATATTTCAGAAAGAGACAAAACGATTGGCAAATAATAACCATGAAAAAATATATACTTTCTGCGGTATGCACCAAAAATGCTTAATTTTGTTACCGAAAAAAATCGGGCCAGCCTATAATTTTGCCAGGAAAATCCTGATCATTTAGTGAAAATCCCCATCACAATCGGATTAACGGTATGGCAGTGCATTAAGTACCCACAAACAAATATTGATTTTTATATATTAGATTTATGTGTTAAAATTTTTTAGCTGAAGCATCAGGAAATGCAAACATTAAAATAGTTTTAGGAATGATTCCTCTCAAAATATGTGTTAGCAGACCCTCACACGGACCTCCGGTTGGGAACCATTGTTGTACCCATCTTTTTTATCATAATTGGAGTACTAACGTACGGTTAAACCCCAAACAGTTTTAATTTTAGTTACTTGTTAACTGAGATTTTATCAGCATTCATCATAAGTTCATATGAATCCTTTTGTGAATTCTTGTCTAACTTCGACCCATCACATGTTATCCATTTTAATTATTGTTATATCTTATTACTCATTTATTTAGGTATTAAGTTTTTTTTTTGTGTGTGTTTTTAGTTATCCCTAATTATACCTAATGCAGCCATGCAGGGACTGAATGCCTTTGAATTAATGCTAATCAAGAAACAAAATACAAATTCTGTGTTAATCATTTAATATAAGTAAATAATTTAATGTAAACAAGTTATATGTATATATATATTAATTTTATTAAAACTATATTTATTTAATATGTCTTTGTCTTTTCCCTAAATGATTACAAAAATTTAATATTATCAGAAAGTAATTGTTACATTATTTTGACAGAAAAAAATTGCATTTAAGTATTAGTTCTTAGCAGTAATGCTTTAAAAAATAATTAATAAAACCTCAAATGTCGGATGATAAACAAGTTAATGTTTTAAAATCTAAGAAGAGAGGATGGTCGGGGGTGTGGTCAGCAGAAAAACACAAATAAACAAAAATAAGTTAATTGTGCTGATGTTTCAACCTGAGTTTCAGGTCTTCATCAGGGCTATAAAACCAAAAGAGATAACAACCATCATTCAGAGAAACATAAAATTACAAAGAAGTAGTTAGAAATAATTCCATGGTTATTAATCAACTATTTTTTATTTTAGGGCTAAGAACAAAAAACAAGAAAACGACCAGAATGAATAAGAGGAATTACAGAATGATTATAAAATTAGAAAACAAGTAACATTATAGTAATAAAAAAGTATTGAAAGACATGTATAGTTTTAGCATTATAAGAAGATGAAGGCTGTATGAGACAAGTAACAATAAAATTAAGTATGAGGAAATAACAAATAATAAAATACGTCTGAAAATCTAATTAGTAAATTTATGTACGAATTTATTTAAAATAAAGTAATGAAAAAAAAACTTGTAGAGTAACAATATACGCATCGTTACGTATTTGCTTATTTATACTTTGACCTTTTCTATAAGGTTTGTTACAAGGACCAGTTCGACAGTCAGCAAATAGTCATAATCATGCGCAGTACGGTTTTGGGTTTCTATGGAGGCCAGCGCCATTTCTCTGATTGTTTGAACATCTGTTCCAAGGGCCGGATACCAAGCTCGAAACCGTTTGCAAACTGTCAAACAGAACCTGCCCTTGAGAAGGAACTCCAGCAAACCGGACATACGCACACGTTTCATTTTTTCGTGAATGGAATATGGTCCGGTTGCGGTCAAATAAAACTCAAATAGTAAATGGTAGTACTACTTTCATTTTTTCCTTCCCTATCTGAGTTGGTGGGGGAAGGCTCTGGAAAAATTCACAACAAATACAGTACAATCTACTCTACTTTGACAGTTTGCAAAGGTTCCGAGCATGGTATCCGGTCCCTTGGAAAAGATGTCTTAACAGTCGGAGAAATGGCACTGGCCTCCATGGAACCCCAAAAAGGTACTGCGTTTGCTCCTGTCAATTTGCTGACTGCCAAACCGGTCCTTGGAACAAACCTTTTAGAAAAAGTCAAAGTAGAAATATGCAAATACATAACGATGCATAGATTGTAACACTACAAGTTTTTTTTCATTACTTTATTTTAAATAATTTTGTACATATATTTACTAATTAGATTTTCAGTCGTATTTTATAATTTGTTGTTTCCTCATACTTAATTTTATTGCTACTTGTCTCATACAGCCTTCATCTTCTTATAATATTAAACTATACATGTCTTTCAATACTTTTTTACTACTATAATGTTAGTTGTTTTCTTATTTTATAATCATTCTGTAATTCCTCTTATTCATTCTGGTCGATTTCTTGTTTTTTGTTCTTAGCCCTGATGAAGGGCTGAATTCTGGCCGAAACGTTGGCACTTATAAGTACGTTTTTGTTCTTCACTGACCACACCCCAGTCAGAATTAATCACATGGTTATTAATCAACTATTTTTTATTATCAATTCATTGTTATGTAACAAATAATATCAATTTTATCCTTAATAATATATTGTATCCTCACATCATCAATTGGAGTCAGAACAACTAATTATACAGGACCACATTGACAAATCAATAATATATTTTAACACGATAGATAAAAACAAACCTTTTTTTTTAATTTTCCCGAAGCCTCCCCCCACCAACTCAATAGGGAGTGAAAAAAAATGAAACGTGTGTGCATGT
Source organism: Halyomorpha halys (assembly GCF_000696795.3). Classification (NCBI taxonomy): domain Eukaryota; kingdom Metazoa; phylum Arthropoda; class Insecta; order Hemiptera; family Pentatomidae; genus Halyomorpha; species Halyomorpha halys. The sequence goes on along the minus strand of NW_027112985.1, from coordinate 51,232 downwards.
CCGGTTTGCTAGGGTCCCTTCTCAAGGGCAGGTTCTGTTTTGACAGTTTGCAAACGGTTTCGAGCTTGGTATTCGGTCCCTTGGAACAGATGTTCAAACAATCACAGAAATGACGCTGGCCTCCATAGAAACCCAAAACCGTATTGCGCATGACCATGACTGTTTGCTGACTGTGGAACTGGTCCTTGGAACAAACTTTTTTTTTTAATGAGGTGTAGATAGTTGACCGTAGATTAATGATTGGAGAAGTTTGTCAGGGGGTGCGGTCAGCAAAGAACAACATAAATAAACAAAACCATATTTATTTATTTTATGCCGACGTTTTTTTTTTAAATTTTTCCGAAGCCTCCCCCCACCACTCAATAGGGAGTGAAAAAAAATGAAATGTGTGTGCATGTCCGGTTTGCTAGGGTCCCTTCTCAAGGACAGGTTCTGTTTTGACAGTTTGCAAACGGTTTCGAGCTTGTTATTCGGTCCCTTGGAACAGATGTTCAAACAATCACAGAAATGACGCTGGCCTCCATAGAAACCCAAAACCGTACTGCACATGATCATGACTGTTTGTTGACTGTCGAACTGGTCCTTGGAACAAACCTTTTAGAAAAGGTCAACGTATAAATACGCAAATACATAGTTTCCGTTATTGCGGCAAGTGTTGGCCACGTCTATGGTTTAACTGTTTGATAGTTACGGTCATGATAACATTCAAGGTCACGACAATTATACTGTCGTGACCGTAATTGCACTGGGAATGGCGTGATCGTTAATAGTACAAGTACCAGTGATGCGGTGAGAGGGATGCGCTGGGATCTCTGCTCTACCCCTCACACGTGGGGGATAGAGTGGGCTCAGGGATCCTCTGGTCGATTCTGTAAATATTGTTTATATTATTTTATCATTATGTTATTTTATTTATTTATTTTTCATACAGATATTCTGATTATGTTCATCTTGTCTATTCTTTTGTTTGTATATATTTTAAGAGAGTTTTTTATTTTATTTCATTTTTTTATTTTAGTATGTATGAGATCATTCATCAATATTACCTATTGCCCACAACTGTGTGGCAGATTGTAATATCTATCAATAAATAAATTTATCAAAAAAAAAAAAAATAGTACAAGTAATGCAATGGACTAACAGTCGCATTAACTGCCATGTCGATACGCCTTGACAGTGAACTGACCTAACATATCAACCTTACCAAGTGTAATGACGATAGGCGGGAAGACATTGTTCTTATTTATTTGTCCAAAAACGTAAAATTGTATCTGCTCCGGGCCTCTAAAATTCGTACAATTCAAAATAAAATCAAAACTTTTTTTTTCAAATGCTACTATTGAAGCAAAGCAGCGACATGTTTTAAGTAATTTTTTGTTTATCTGTGTGTTTTTTACTGACCTCACCTCCCCCCCTCCACAATCTTTTCCATTTTTGTATGTATTTGGACAGGAAAGAAAAAATCAGGGATATTTTGGATCTCGATGAGGGAAAAAGAGGGAAAGTTAAACCAAACAGAAGGGAAAATAACTCAGGAAACGTTGAGATGAAGAAGGATCTGTTATCTCTTGTTATCAGTATCAGACCGCCGTGATTGAATATGGCAGTAAGTATTGATATAAGTTGTTTTTCTATTTTATCCTTTAATCTGTCTATAATCTAAATGGATTATGTTTAATGTAACTATTTCTATTTTAATGTTTAAATATATTTGTTAACTACAGTCTAATCAGTGTTACATATATTTTTTTTTGTTTTTGTTTTAGGACATAAATATTTTTGTTGGGCCTGCTGTCCATTCTGACTCTCCTGAAGAAATAACATGTTTTCCTAAAGTAGCCATAGCTGTTAAAGATGGAAAAGTGTGTGATAATAGGCAATGCTTTAAAATATTTAATTTTCCTCATTATTTTTGTAGAATATAATTAGATTATTAGAATGCAATATATCCTAATTCGATCTTTTATTTCTCTTTTTTATGATAATATTACTGTCATTTGGTATTTATGAGTATGTATGGGACACCTGTTGATCAGAAGAAGCCTGTCTTAAGCTTATAATTTTTTTAATTGGTTTTACATTACTATTTTATATATGTATTTATTTGTTTTATTACATCTTTATAATTTATAGCATCCAAATCTTTAAAATTAAACTTTGAAACACATAATCTACTTTATAGAAGGAAGACAGATGCGATAAAAAAAACTCAAATATTGATTAAATATTCAATAAATAGGCGAAGTTTCATCTCATGTTGCAGGACTTCATCAAGGCTAAAAAAAAATTCACAGCTAAAATTAATATTTGCAGTGAAAAGTATAAATAAACATGAATTAAAAAAAAGTATTAAACATAGACAATTAATGAAAATGGTAATTATAACAAATTAAAAAAAAATATAATAATATACTAAACACTAAAAGACAGAAAAATAAGGTATATAAGAAAAAAGGTCAAGAAAGCAGGAAAAGAATGAACCAAGTGGCAGTAACCATTCAGTAAGATGGTTGACCTGTTTTGTTCATTCTTTTCTCATCGTGACTTTTATTCTTATATACGTTATTTTTCTGTCTTTTAGTGTTTACTATATTTTTATATTTCTTTTTTATCGATTTGTTATTTCCATTTTCCTCAATTGTCTAATACCTTTTTGTAATTCATGTATATTTGTACTTTTTACTGTAAATCTTAATGTTAGTGGTTTATATCTTTTTTAGCCCTGCAACATGGGACGAAATGTTGGCTCACATTAAATAGTTTTATTATTATTTGAGTTTTTTTTTTTTTACCACACCCGAATCATCTTCCTTTTGTGTATTACACACAGTCAATCAACAATCTTCCAATTACTTTAAATTACTATTTTGCATTTTCTTTTCTTTATTACATATTTATAATTTACACAACATTATACATTACCTTAGAACACATAGTCTAATTTAATTTAATTTTTTTTTGTTTAATTTCTGTATTTAAACACTATGTAATTGTCGTAGTACCTTTTAAAAATCACTTGAAAACATTTAATTTTGCACGTTTGAATTTTGCACCCTTTGTATAATCATATTTATATTATGAAGAAGATGGTCATGGTTGCGGTCAAAAAGAATGGTTTTCAAATACTTATTATCCTACATTTCGCCCCACTTTGTAGGGCTTCATCAGAGCTGTACAAGATGATAGCTTTATAGACTTTGACAATAAATCCAATTATTGTCCAAATCTGTTCCAATTTATTGTCAAAGTCTGTGAAGCTATCATCTTGTACAGCCCTGATGACTATTTATGTTCTTTTAGACCACAACTCTGACCATCTTCATATTTGAAATTATACGGTCAACTATTTATGATAGTTGTGTTGATCATGTTATTCAAGTTCATATAGAGTGCTCTGTTTGGATATGAAAGTAAATTTGTATCTTATTAAATTATATTTTATAAAGTTATCTAATTTACAGATAGTGGATTTTGCAAAAGATGGAGATATAAAAAATATTAAAAAAATAGAAGTATCTAAGGCTAAAGTTATAAAACTTGAGGAAGGTCAGTTCTTATGCCCCGGATTTCTTGATATTCATCTTCATGCCCCACAATATCCCAATATTGGACTAGGATATGACAAACCTTTATTGGATTGGTTGAGATTATATACTTGGCCGTTGGAAATGAGATACAGTGATACTGATTTTGCTAAGCAGGTGTACGAGAGTGTAGTAGTGAGTATTATTACTTTACCTGTAGGGTTTTGAGTGTAGTAGTGAGTATTATTACTTTACCTGTAGTTATTTTTCTTTACTGAAAAAAAAATAGCCATATTTTTTTTATGTTCTTGATTTTCTAAGTGACTCGCAGGTCAAATTCCTGATCTTTGTTTATTTGAAATAATCAAAATTAACATTAAAAAATAATAATTTTGATTATTATTCATTATCTGTCATATTTTACAAATGGTATTATTATTAATTTTGGTGTTTCTTATTGGTTTATAGTTTTTATAATTATGGGCTCATTTCATAAAACTGAATTATTTGAATTTCAGAAATCTACATTACGTTGTGGTACAACCACCGCTTGCTATTATGGCACTATTCATCAAGAGAGTTCTTTTATTTTGGCAGAAATTGCTTCGAGGTATGGTCAAAGAGCTATAGTTGGTAAAGTAAACATGAATCAAAATTCATTTCCTGAGTATATAGAAACCACAGAAGCTTCTTTGGCGGATACTAAGGAATTTATAGAAAAAGTTATAGCACTTGATGTAAGTCAAATATTTATCATTTATTTATTGTCAGAGATTTCCTGATTATCAGTAATGTTAACTCTATTAATTGCTTAGGGATTAGAAATCTCTACACTTAACACCTATTTATCCAGTGATTTTTTTCCCCTGGCATTTTTTGACACTATCTGTAGAAATGATATGGTCTATATAAAAACAAAGTTACTTGTTAATAATCATATATTTATAGTGAAATTTTGGAAAATGATATAAAACAAATTTGTATTTAAACGTAAATTCTTGATTTTTATTTTCTCTCCAAAGTTAAAAAAAAAAATTAAATTCACAAAAAAGTTTAAATAATTTGCTGAAAACACCAAGTTATTTTTTTTTTTTTTATTAGATGAAGTAAATTATTTTTGAATCTTTAATTTTATAAATAATCAATATTTCTTCAGTGAAAGGTACTGTTCAAAACATGTTCCAGTAAGAAAGGAAATGTTGCAAAAATCAAAGTTATCACTACACGCACAATGACATAAATTGTTTGTGTATAATTTTTTTTCGTTATCCAATTTAGAAATATTTTATTTTAATTTTTTGTATTAAAATTGCATCAGAAAATTAACGATAATACAACGGAAATAAATATCCGAATGCCCAAATGCTTAAACTTTGAATAAAATTCTTTCTAAAATGTTTTTGTTTATGTTTTTACCACTGAAGCTGAAACCAGTTTTTTATTGGAATTATCTCTACTCGGCAAAAATTAGAATTTAATTTATTTATAATTAAAATAACCATCATCAATTATTTTCTGTAATATGAAAGTGACCAATTTTCGTCAGGCCGATGAATATGTGTTAAGAATCGCTCATTCATGTAAATTTATTTTTGGAGATTGAGCATTTATTTAATTGCATAAATAAATATAAAAGATAAATAAATATGTTAAAATTGACAAAAATGTATAATTATCACAAAGTATGAATAGAACATTTAAAAACTATGATGTACAAGAGTATAAGTTCAGATATAGACCAACAAACAAAATTAGTAATTTTATAACAATATGAAAAAAAAAATTATAAAAATAAAAATGCAGTAGTATATTAAATCAACTGACTAAACTGTCCTGGAACCATATTATGGGGAAGGAGGAGTGGTAAATATATAAAAGACAGAATTTATCAACATTTAAACGACTGTAAAAACAAATGGAACCCTAAATAAATTTTAAAACATGAGGAGATGGTTAGGGGCCGTGGTCAGTGAAGAACACAAATAAGTAAAACTTATTTATTAGGGCCACTATTTTGGCCAGAATTTTAAGCCTTCATTAGGGCTAAGAACAAAAAACAAGATAACCTATGAATGAAGAAATATACAGAGTGATTAGAAAATAAAGAAATAACTAACATTATAGATACAATATTGTTGAAAGACATATAAAAAGATAAAGGCTTGTATGAGAAAATAAAATTATATAATTAAATACATATGAGAATCTAGTCAGTAAATATATGTACAAAATTAAGAATTAAAATATAAAGTTATATAATCCTAAAGGAATAAAGAAATATGAATATTTTAATTTAATAATAATAATTTACCTGTAGCCGTTGAGTCAGCCCTGTGGGTTAGGGAGCTCTCCGGGGTCTACACAGCCTCATAAAGTGGGGACCTTTAATTGAGTAAAAATCTTGCATTCGAGCGTGACTCTGACCAAATCACCTCCTTGTACAACCATTGGTACTTCAATTAGTATCCCTACATAGGTTGTAGTGGTACAGATTTATTTATTTATTAATAATAATTTAAGATTAATGTTATGGGAAAGAAAATAAAGGTGAGTAAAATATTTCTTTATTCCTTTTGGATTATATGACTTTATGTTTTATTTCTTTAATCTTGTTATTTTTCTTACATATTTAACCTACATACATGTTTTATTTCCTACTTTTTCCATCGCTTTATTTTAAATTTTCATTTTGTACATTTATTTACTAATTAGATTTTCTTATTGGTTTTTTCCTCTTGCTTAATTTTAATTTTAGTTTTCTCATAAAACCTTTATCTACATATAAAAAAGGGAATGGTTGAATCTTTGTTCACTATAAACTTTTGAATTACTAGACCGATTTACTTGCTTTTTTTTTTTTTCAAAATGTTCCATTTTGCCATGAGAAGTTTAAAGATAATCCCCGAATTCTCGAGTAGAAAAAATGTTATGAAGAAAATTAAATGTTTTTGGTTTGTAGCTTAGAAAGTATATTTTTTTTCATGGTTATTGTACATCAATATCAATAAGAAAAACATTACTGATTCCACTAAGCTATATTATACATATTATCGCTCATATCTCCTCGGGATTTTATCCAATCCCTACGTTAATAGGACCGTTGGAAAGCCGAATGTCTGCTTTTTCAACCTTTCTTTTCTTGAGATGCTAAGAACAAATCTCATCATGTATATTGGTACCATTGATGTTACCAAATCATAATAATAAAGTATATGTATATGTTTTATTTAACTAAATCAAAATCAAACTATCAATTGTGTTCATTAAATCTATATACATCCTCAAATATAGCAATAGCATTACCTGGTCAGCTAGTCTTCTTATAATACTTAGACTATATATGTCTTTCAACACCATGTATCTATAATGTTATTTATTTTCTAATCATTTCGTAATTCCTTTTATTATTTATGATTGTTATCTTGTTTTTTTGTTCTTAGCCCTCAGGAGGCTTGAAATTCTGGCCGAAATGTTGGAACTAATAAATAAGTTTTTAATTATTAGTGTTATGCTGTCCACACCCCAACCATCTTCTCCCCATTTTTATATATCTATGGTAAACTATTAACTGATCATAATAAAAAAAAACTTCATTAGTACAGCACCATGCCGAAAAAGGACATAATTTTGATTTTCAAGATATTGAAATACTGTATAAAGAAAAAAATAGTTATAGAAGCAAGCTTTACAATATTTAAAAACCAAAACAATGCAATAATTTACAAAATGGACACAAACAATTTTAATTTATCATACGCTAAACTACTAAATAACAAACTGTCTAAATCCTCTATCCCACTAACTTAAATAGTTGAACAAAATGCCCAACAGAGTGCACTGGAATAGCAACAATAGCAAAGAGTCTTTTTATGAACAGTGTGGGAGAGTGATAAGGCATGGATAAAAGAAAAATGAATTTTACAATCCAAAGACATCTCTGAAGTTTAAAAATAAGTTATGAAAATTGGTTTCCAAATTAGTCAAAAAATATAATAAACAAAAATATAATATATATATTGTAATATGCTCCTTTTGTAGTAAATAGTATATTTTGATGTATAAATGGTTTTAATATGTTTTATTTTATGTATCATTTTAATATTCATTGTTTTGTTTATCCAAAAAGCAAACTAACCAAGTTTCATTGTTTATAATAACTTCGTGATACGAAAAAACAAGATGGCGGTACGTAGAACCAA
>NW_027112985.1:38019-43459 GCF_000696795.3 Halyomorpha halys | reverse complement strand
AGAGAGAGAGAGAGAGAGAGATAATTGTCCATATAATTTCAAATATGAATAAGATGGTCAGGATTGTGGTAAAAAAGAAGTTGAAAACTATTTTCGTTCTTTTTGGCAGCAACGCTGACCATCTTCTTCATATTTTAAATTAAAAAAATAAATAAGTTTATCCCAAAATAAGTGAAAAAACAATCACCATTTTAGTTTGTATAATTTATTAAAAGTAATGTATGTTTTTAATATATAGATTTTAAGTGTAATATATTGTATATAAAAAGCACCAATTTATATCAAATATCAAAGAATTTTAGTAAAATGACTGTGCTGAAGAAGTGAAGGAAAATAAGTTTGAAAATGGCTAAAGGGGGGAGTGTTTAGGATTACAAAAAGTTTTAGGAAAAATGGTGTAAAAAAATTCAACGATATGAATGAACATAACTCTATCTTTATTTATTTATTTATTTATTTTTTTTTACATTAAAATATACATATATTTATATTACATTTTAATTGGAAATTTGACTGTTTGAAATCTTAAAAAATAAATGCAAAGTGATGATTTAATTTGTTAAAACTATAGGATTGTTCATTTATTAGTGAAAAAAATATAAATAAAAATAAAAAAATTCTCTGTATGGATTTATTTAAAATGTGATAAAAAAAAAATTGAGTTCACAACAAAATTTTTACTATGCATATTTCTTTAATTTACTAAATTAGTTTTACAGAATCAAATGATTTATACAATATATATTATGTATTTCTAATTCCAACAAAATATACTATAGGGGTATTCATGATCTTTAGTTTAACATGTTAAACCGTGTTAAATGGAGAAATATTTGTTTCTCTTACCATGTTAAAATGCTACTATAACATATAACATGGTTGTGAGTCTGTTAAACAGAGAATGACATCACTCAACAAACCAACCAGCTGGGCTCGTCACCATTTTGTTTGTTGTGTTAGGTTACTTGCTCGTAGTTTGTGTTTTGATTGTGGTGTAGTATTGTTTCGGATATTTTTATAGCTAATAAAGTATGATGTATGGTAGCCAATAAGCTCATCTTGATTCTCTTCCACGCAAGTTAGAAAATCAACAAGGCATTCAGTAGATAAACCTTCTCACAACTTCCACTTTTAACTCACTTTAGGTATGATGTAATAAATTTCTTAAATAAAAACTTAGAATTAAACAACAACATGAAGTTTTGGAAGAAAAGGTTATAAAACAAGTTACTGATAAAATCTGCTAGGAGCTCTTATGCATTTAATATTTAACATGACTCTAAATAGGGCTGCTCACAATCCTATAATAATAACATTTAACATTATAAAACATTTTACATTTAATACAACACCATGAATTACCCCTTATGAACACTTCCATATGAATTGGATTACCTGATATCGAAACTGTAAAAATTTCCATTCTTGATTTTCATGGTGATTACAATGAGTTGCCTATAGATCGGGAAGTTAAAAATGCTCTTTACACATGTGCACTTTTATTTGAAAACAAAAATGTTATTTCCTGCTGAGTTTTCTCAAAAGAAGTGAACTTTTTTTTTTTTTTACACCAGTTCAGATTACTGTAGTGTTCGGAGCACCGAAGTTTGGATTACCAAGATTACATTGTATATGTTTATATATAATAGAATTTCATTGTTTCTAAAAGAATTAATAAAAAAAATGTATTCATATATAGTTCTATATTTTACAATGTGGGTTTAATAAGGTTCTAAGAATATTTTAACATTGATAATTAATAATAATGTTTAAATACAAAACATTAATTTGAAACATTTAGGGGTTTCAATTTTAATGGTAATTTGTTGTATTTAAGGTAATTATTGTGATTTAATATAAATACATAATTTATAAGTTTAAAATTATAATTTTTAGAACCCTCTTGTGGAGCCTGCTGTAACCCCTAGATTTGCTATTTCTTGTAATTTCGATCTTTTAAAAGGATTAGGAGAATTGGCTAAAAAATACAACGCATATGTTCAGGTAATTAATTGGTTATCCAAAATGTTATCACTTGATGTTAACCATAACAGAAAGTTTTTAAGATCAAAGATTAGTTAAGATACCATCTGTGCAATGACTGCAATCTGGAGTGAAAAGCCAGAGTATGCAGTTATTGATTATTATAAATTGGTTCTGATTTTTAATGAGTGGACTGTATATTACGACAAAAAATATATTTAAACACTATTGGAATTTTCATAGGTTGGACTCTCGACTAATAAATATACATTGAACTATTAAACTAATATATACAATGATTTCCTCTTGGTGTTTTTGTGAGGTGATTGTTGGGTGATGTTGAGGTTACTAATTTTGCTATTTCATTCTTCTCTCCGCCTCCCGGAGGGCCAGCAGATCCTTGGTTCCTTCTACTCCATTAGGAGCATTTTTGAGTAGAAAATTCCTTTAACCTTTGAAAGTAAAGATGGCGGATAGTCTCTTTGCTTCTTTAGTTCTCAAGGTAATAGCCATTGGTCAACTCGGCCAACAGAGCACAGAATATGAGCTACCAGTACCTTATTATATATATATAATTGAATTGAATTTGTTCAGGGGGTGTTCCCTGAACAGCATCTGCTGTGAACAGTTTTAATTCTGATAAAAGGATTACTTTTTGTTGGATTTACGTAATCCAAATTTTGCGCTACTTGATTTTATATAAAGTCGTGGTCGGGGGTCTCATTTTCTGATGCCCCTCCTTGCAGTGTGCACCGGAAGACCCTGCAGACGCCACGACTATAATGCCGCCCTAAATTATCTATTGTGGTATGCAGGCCAGAACCTGGACTGCCCTTAATACCACACCATTGCCGATGACGTTTTTTATCTTAATATATGAGACCACCCTTTGTAATTATATCATATCAAATAATCAATTTAATTAACACACTAACCACAGTTTGCCCCCTCAGAGATTTTACTTGATTTATTAAAATATGTGTACTCACTAAAAAGATCTCACTAAAAAGGTCTCACAAATCTCAACCCCCCTTTTCCATACCAATTTAATCAACAATTCAACATACTGTTGGGGTACTTGGAGTAAAATACGACCAGATCCTGAAGTATACACTCTTTGAGCTGTAGCGTCCTTTTACCTGTCATCCGATCTTACCTTTCAGACAACTCTTTTCGTGTTTGCTGTGGTACAGAATTTTTCAATTGTTATCCTGTTGAGACTGGTGTTCCACAAGCCAGTGTTTTGGATCCTGTCCTCAACATTCTCGTTACCACAGATATTCCTCTTCATCCCAAAACATTCCTGGCTACATTCGCTGATGATACCACCTTTCATCAAACTCAGATACTGATACAGCATCCGCAAACCTACAAAGGCTCCTCTCTCTTATCGAAGACTGGTGTAGCAATTTGCAAATAAAAGTAAATGAGTCCAAATGCAAACATGTTACCTTCACCCTCCGATGCAGACCCTGTCCACCAGTTCATTTTAATGCCATACTAATTCCCTTCTCAGACACAGTCTGGTATCTTGGCTTTCTCCTATACATTAGACTAAACAGGAATCCACATACTAGACTTGAAAGAAAAGAACTTAACCGACAATTATATGGACTGCCAAGTAGAAAATCACAGCTTTCAGTAGACAACAAATTACTACTTTACAAAACAACAGTAAAACTTGTTCGGACTTATGGACTAGAACTGTGGGGGACAGCTAAAAACTGTAACATCGAATGCATTCAGTCCAAAGTCCTTCTAACAATAGACAATGCTCCTTACTATGTAACCAACAATACCCTACATCATGACCTCATTAAATAAAAATTCACCACATTCCATGAGAAACTCGCTCATCATCCTAATCCTGTAGCACAGTCCCTGTCTAGCATTGCCCATCCCTAAACTCCTCCCCGAAGGTTGAAATGCCAGTGGCCAAGAGACCTATTGTAAATAATTATATTGGAATTCTAATAATAGCCAGATTCTTCACTCAAGTTCTGTCTGTAGCTAGCGCCCTCACTTGTCCTCCACTGGCTTTTAATACCATTGATGTGGTTGAGATAGAAGCACAGGTAACTTCCGGAGTCCTGTTCTTTCCTCCACAAGTGGGGGGAAAGGTCAGTTCAGATTTCCCTGGACTAAATGTAAATATTGTAAATAGGAATGACTCTATAAGATATGCTATGTTACATTTAGCCTATTTTTTTTTTCTCTTCTATTTCTTATTTTATTATCAGTTAATTTATATACTTGTAAATATGGTGTGAATGAGCTCTGTGACCTCTATTATCATTGTCTACAAATATAAAACAGAATGTGATATTATACAACAAAATAAAAAGGTTCTAAAAATAATTAGTGAAGTTAATTTTATGTACTGACTCTATAAAGTTTTGCAGACAGCAATGACGAAAACTGTATAATAGTTTTTGTCATAATAGCTTTCAGTGTTGTGGCAGTACTATCACACTTGGTCTGGCATGTTAGTTGACAATACATGTAGTGACAGTGAAGCTGTAATCCCATTCATTAAATCTTACAGCTGGCACCAATTTTGAAACGGTAGTCAATAACTGTTGCACATATCCTAGATACTAATCTGTACAATCTCTAAATATTTTCAGTCCCTACTCACTGTACTTCCATTGTAGTAAAACTTATCAATCCTTTCTGAAATCTGTTCTGATATTTACTAATTTTCCTGGCTCCTATTTACCCTGATTCCTCTTTAATTAGAAGCTGTCAGGAACGATCTGCAGAGTGGATACACAAAAGGCTTTGAAAATTTGCTGTTGTGGATTATTATTTATCTATAAATCATCAATGTTATAATTTTAGGATTAATTCAATTTTTTTTTTTTTAGACCCACTTATGTGAATCTAAAAGTGAAATAGCATATACAGAGGAATTGTTTCCAGAATGTAAAAATTATACTGACATCTACCATAAATCAGGATTATTGACTAACAAAGTAAACAAATTTTCAATATTATTGCTTATTGGACTTTTAGAGCACGCATCACTATTGTAATAATAATAGCAATTGTAAAAATATCCATATTGATCTTTAAAGACTATATTGGGCCATGGTGTTTATCTATCCGAAGAAGATTGTAAAATTTTGAGTTCGACCGGAACCGCTATCGCTCACTGCGCAAGTTCAAACTCTGTTCTGCAAAGTGGCCTGTGTCCTGTGCGAGATATTTGGGAGGCAGGTGTCACGATCGGTCTTGGAACAGGTAAATCAATAAAAAATAAACCAATTTGATTTATTTTATTTATTTAACAATTATCAAATTTATGTTATTTATTACTTTTTGCATTTGTTAATTTTTATATTTATTAATTTTTATACTTATCACTTCTTTAAATTACTGCTTTTATTATGACATATTTATTTCTTTGTATACCCATTTAAAATATTAGTTGTTAGGTTTTTAAATTTTAATTAAA
>NW_027112985.1:28464-36859 GCF_000696795.3 Halyomorpha halys | reverse complement strand
ACCCTTCTGTAAAAATTAGTTCAAATTACAAGATTACTCTATTTATTTGTTAAAAACAAGATAACATTTAATAGTACTTGTGATTTGCAGTCTGTTATCGGCTTATGCAGTTTCAACTCAATTAATTTAATATATCTATTGGCTTTCATTGTCATCAGAGTGGGCTCTGTGATTTTGATGTTTAGCCTATACTTAAATTTAAATAAAGCTTATTTTAGTATATATGTTGAAAGAATGAACTGGCAATATTGTTTAAAACTGTTAATTATCCATTTTTTTGTTTGAATATTGCTATTATGAATAAAGATAATTAACAAAAACCTGTTTTACAGATGTTTCAGGTGGCAGTAACTTATGCATACTTGACGCAATGCGTTCAGCACTAACAACATCAATACATTTAGCATTTACGAAATCTGACTATAAACCTCTCACTTATCATGAAGTGTTTTACTTAGCCACATTGGGTGGAGCAAAAGGTAACAATTTTTTTTAATAATTGGCTTTATTCATGTTTAAATTTGAAAATTTCCTTCTGATTTTGATATTAATAAATCTGGTGCTGTAAGCAAATCACACAAATTTCACTTACCACACTACTTATATCTCCAAGTTTGGTGTAGGTCAGTGAGCTCGTATTGGAGTTATCACTATTTTCATGATTTTTCTATCACAAATTCTGAATTATGAAAAAAAAAATTTATTTTGCTATGAAAATTCTTATTTTAGGATTTCTGGAGACAGAAATAACGAACATATATTTTGTTTCTGCCAAAAATACAACAGTTTAACAAAAGATAACAAAGCCAAAATGCAATTTGGGAAAGATCAAGGTTCGGCTTTTTCCGTTCGAATAGGATGTCTCTATTTTTCTCCTTTACTAATCATAAAATTCTTTAATATTTTGTACTTATCCATTGTTTATTATTGCTAACAATGAGAACTGTTTTTTTTTTTTTTTTTTCAAATAAACATAATTACTTTACAAGATTTTTTGAAAATTTGGCATTTAAGCGCTATTAGTCTATGTCATTGAAGATAAACCCTATCCAGTCCAGAAGATCACTTAATTTTACATTGGTTCATCAATTCTATGAAGTGGCATTTCCGGCTAGTCAATTTTAACAAAAAGTTATACCCTCAGGCATACACTTGCCCAAAATATGTAATTTCACATACAACTTATGGTTTTTGAGCTAAGCTGACCTCATATCATTTATTAATCTAAACCTCAATATAACGAATCCTTTATAACAAATTTTTCTAAAATCCCTTTACATTTGTTATATCAAGGTTTCGCTGTACTGCCAATGTGACTGTGAATACCTAGTTTTAGACATTTGTAGTTAAAAGTTGTTTTTTTTTTTAAATTCATTTTTCATTTTAGCTCTTTCAAAAGAGGATCAAATTGGAAACTTTAAGATTGGAAAATGCTTTGATGCTTTACTAGTAGATATGAACTTAGGATCTCCGGCTGGTGTATTTCCTTCACACGATGTCGTAGACCTCATCCAGAAGTTTATTTACTGTGGGGATGATAGGAATATTAAAGAAGTTTATGTTAATGGAAAAGTTGTTAGCAGAAGATGAGACAAAATTATTCCATTAAATTTTAAAAGTGTATTTTTGAATCATAAGGTTAATAAAGTGGAAGCAGGTTCTGTAATCATTAATTCCATTTTTTTTTTCCAAAGTTTTGAAAATGAATACATCTATCGTCATTCAAATTGTGCTCTTATTGAATCAGATTTTGCACATGAGAAGATGATTCGGGTGCGATCAGTGTAGAACATAAATAAGTAAAAACTAATTTATTGATTTAAACAAATAATATTTAAATCAATCAGTATGTTTTTACTTGTTTGTATTCTACACTGACTGCACCCCCAATCATCTTCTCAAATATAATTCATGGTCAACTAACTATCAACTCATCTATCAGATTTTTCAATTCATAAATAAATACATAAACATATATATTTTTTCAATAAACAAAAAAATATATCATTTCTTGACTAAAAAGGTAAAAAAATTAATATAAAACATTTCTTAAAACCCATTATTTAAACACTGAAAAAGCATCAAATAATAATTACATACAACTTGAAATGTGGAAATTCAAATTAATTATCAATAATAAATCATGTCAAAAAAAAATTATTTGTATCCAATTTAAGACTCAAAACACTCTTTATTTCTTTAAAAGTCCAAGGTTTCGGCCTATTCAGCCATCCTCAAGGATATTCTTAAATACAAATTTACAATCACATCAATGATTCAAAAAATTTTTGCAGGCTACTCTGCCCAGGATATCAATTTCAGTCAAAATTACCCTAGTTTGTCATTTCACATTAATTATTAAAACTTTTAATTACCAACCAATCTAACACTATTATTACAACAGTTTCTTAACACAAAAAATGTGAATGTAAATTTGTACTTAAGACTGTCCTTGAGGATGGCCAAATTGGCCGAAACTTTGGACTTTTAAAGAAATTAATGAGAGTTTTGAAACTTAAATTGTATACAATTTATTTTATTTAAACAATAATAACCAGTCTCAAGAAAGTAAAAAGATTATATCTAAATTAAAAAATTTATCCATGAATAAATTTTTAACATGTTCCGGTAACACTTTAATTTAAAAAAAAAAAATATTTATGTTACTGAGACACAATCTCGGGATCTCTATTTTGCTGAGTGCAGGTCTCCAGGAGAGGTCCCTCGACGTCGTCTTCCATATTTGGAGTTGTATGGAATGGAATGTACTGCGATGTCCCACTGTGGGCTTAGTAATGCAGCAATGATAAAAAAAAACAAAGAAAATCGACTGAGCCCACGTCAATTATGTGTCGTGCTGATGAGATGACAACCAACTCACTAAGACTGGCTGGGACTTACAGTACAAAAGGAGAAAAAAAAGTCAGTTATTTAACTCCAATGTTTTTTTTACTTTAATGAAAACAATCTATAATTAAAAGTTAAAATTGATGAGTCTGCCAAGTATAGTTAGGGAGAATGAAAAATGGCAGCTGTTTCAAAACATTAAAACAACACAAGAAAACCTATGAGAACATCATTTAAAGTAAATGTACATTTGCTAAAATGAGCCCTAATAAAGCTATAGTTCCTGAGATATAGCTTTTTAAAAAGCAACATTTCATAAAAAATCAGTAGTTGGTGAATTTATTTCAGGAAAACTAAATATCAAAAACCATTTGACGTACAGATGTCTATTAGTACTCAAATTAAAGCTAGTTTAATGAACTTTAAAGTAGTTTATAACATTTATCTTCATAAGAGTAGTAGTTTTCATGTTTTCGACGAAATAAATTCAAAAAATGTTGATTTCTAGTTGTTCAAACAAAATTTTTGGTTTATGAAAACCTATATCTTGGGAACAATCACACATACAGATGTCTCTTAGCACTCTAATTAAAGCAATTTGAATCTACTATAAAGTAGTTTATGATTAGTATTTTCTTAGGAGTAATAGTATCCATGAAATTAGCCAAAATATTGATTTCTTGATGTTTTGAAAAAAGTTAGGTTTATGAAAAACTATATCTCAGGAACTATTAGATATACACATTTCTAGTAGGGCTCATATTTTAGAGAATTTACTCTACTTTAAATAATGCACTATGAAGTTTTTGGCGCTATGGGTAGTTTAAAGATAAGCAACTCTGAATAAAAAATGAGTGAAAATGTTGGGATTTTCTGGGATAAAATAAACTTAAGAGGTTGTGGATACAGCTGCCATTTTTGATTTGCCCTAACTATAGTTGGTAGTCATTAATTTTGAACCTTAACAGTTTTCATTAAATTTATTTTTAAGCATTTAAAAATGGGTGAGAAATAACTTCTTTTTTTTCTACTTTTGGCTAATGACTAATACCATTGTTTACTCTGATGCAGAGCAATTTAAAATGAAAAATCTTTAAATTGAACTAAAAGAATAATTTTTCCTATTTAAAAAAATTAATTTGTTTTAAAATTCCTAAAATGATTAGGGAAAAAACCTCAGTGGTATAGAAAAACTAAAATCAGATGTGAAATAATTTTAAGACAATGTTAAAATAGTAAAACATCATTTAAAATGCAGCATTGTTTAGAATATGATCAATGCTTCAGGCATGAATGACTTCTATTTCTTTTAAACAAGACCCAACAGGGATGAAAAACAAACTACATTTTAATAATTTTTGGATTTATATTAACTAATACGTACAGTTCATTCAATAATAAATATGTATTTTCAATTTTACGAACGGATACCATTTTCATGTAAAATAAAAAATATTCACGAAAAAAAATACTATATTAACCGAATCAAAGACATTAAACAATCAGTAAATATAAACAATTACTTCAAATAAAACATAAAGATTAAAAATCGTAGACTCATTTTAATTGGAAGCCAATTTTTTAAATCCAAGATGTAAATGTACTTCTAGGCCAAAACTGTAACTAGTTGCACTAGGTAGAAGTGCTATCACTAGATGAGTTTAATTGATTCGATAATGCCTTATAATTCTCTTTTACGAAATTGGAAGTCCATCCTGGAAGGTCTAAGAGAAAACGACCAGTCTTCATAACACCCGAGTTCCAAAAAGTTTTAGCTGTTGAAGTCATGTCTGTTATACGAGGCAATTCTGGTATCTGTAACATTCCATTACTATTTCTTATGTGCGTACTAAACAAAATAATTGATTTTAAAGGAACATTACTATACCTCTACAGGAACATCTCGCATGTATGGTGCTATTAGGGAGTATAAATCCTTGTAAACCTTAACTGAATGATCACTATCACCCCAGACACCCATTTTGCTAGAGAAATATACAGTTCCTCCAAGTATACCAAATTTCGTCCCTACCCTTTAAAAGAATAAATTTTATATGCTGATTAACACAGTAAATTTCAATAAAAATAACCTGATGACACCTACCTCAAAAGACCTGACATATTGAACAACTACTTCGGTTTTTTTTAAA
The DNA here is from genome assembly GCF_000696795.3 of Halyomorpha halys. Classification (NCBI taxonomy): domain Eukaryota; kingdom Metazoa; phylum Arthropoda; class Insecta; order Hemiptera; family Pentatomidae; genus Halyomorpha; species Halyomorpha halys. The sequence continues at coordinate 31,862 of NW_027112985.1, read as the reverse complement.
ATATCAAATCAACAAATTGTTAATCAAAATAGTAATAGTTGAAATGATAAAATAACCTTCCTTCCAGGTTCATCATTCAATGCAAAGAACAACTATATGATTGATTTTAAAGGAACATTATACCTCTACTGGAACCTCTTTTATATATAGTAATAGATATTAGGGTGTATAAAAGAAATCTCTATGTAAAATACTTATGTAATTATTGTATTGTATTCCATTAAGAAATACTTATGTAAGTATCTTACATAGAGATTTCGAGCTCTATATACTGTTTTTTAAAGATCACGCTATGTTGCAACACATGTAATCACGTATTGTTTTTGTTGAACTGAAGGTGAAGATTATGAAAAAATGCCGAAGTTAAATATAAAATTAATTTGAACTGTCATAGAGCAGTCACTCTGCATCTGTTTGATTGAATGTAATAGTTTTTCTCATTATAGTTAGCACTTAGAACAGATCATCCTATTAAGTGCGTTTTGGGAAACATCCGCCTGCTTTTTGGGAGTTTGAATATCCGCTGAAAAATATGAAATGATAGGCTGTCAAAATTTTTTTCTTGCTAAAAATAAGTCATTTTTGAGTTGTGTTCATGACTAATCATTTAAATGTTGTCACAGGTTTCAGGGAGAATAATAAAACATGAAGAGCATATATATTAATAGCAGTATAGGACTCCAATGGGAGTCTTGGCCGAAAAAAAAAAAAAAGATATATTAATATATTTTCAGTCATTTATATAGTAGGCTTCTGGGACTCAAGACAAGAAATAAACTCTTCTCTAGATGCTAGCTGAAAATCTCCTAGACCTATCATAGCGTCACAAATTAAAATCATGTCCGCCTCTCAGGCGGACGTTTCTGTTTAAGTGTTAAAATAGCTTCTGCTGTTAAGGAACCCCTAAACAGTCTGTCCGAAAGATAGTAAAATCAAAGATGAGTGTTCAGATTGATCGTGTTAAAGTAATACAGATGAATTATCAAGAATATTTTGAAATCTAATCATTCAAAATTTGAAGATGGGGGGCTACTGAGAAAATAGGGAGAAGGTTGCCAGTACTTCGTTCATACCGTACGTTTCGCTTTATTCTTGCCGGTAAATGCCAAAATATGGGCTAACAACTTTTTTTTCTATTCTGTGTTTGAGCCAACACAAAATAGAGTACAAATAGTTTTTTTCAGGTCCAAATTCTAATATATTTGATAGTGAAGGAAAAGAACTTAGCTGCCGACTTTAAATGAAATGTCTAATATTTCCGAAAACTGACTAATGCGACCGAACTTATCTGAATTCATAAAGGCAATTAGGTATTCAAAAACTTTCATCATTTATTGAGTTATTAAAACAAACAAACTACGAAGAGATGTTGGAAGTTATAGATATTGTTCCCAACCGCTTCAACCAACACCAAATTTATTGACTATCTTAGTGAGAATTAAGTAATAAAAATCTGGTAAACAAATTTTTAAAAATCAGTATATATATTTTTTGTTTTCAACAAAGTGAATAAAAACCAAAACAATTAGCTCAATATCAAAACTGAAGGATTCAAATAAATCACATTAAACTTCGTCATAAATCCATGATTATCTACCTCACAGAATCCTTTAATAATACCACACTTATACCTTCCAAACAGATCGGATACCTGGGATTACATATAGACAAAAGACTGAGTTGGAATCCTCATAAAAGACTGAAAATACAGAAAACTGTTCGTCGATTCCCGACTATTATAGTACTTACTAGACAAACGGTCTAAACTTCCAAGTAATCGCAAAAGACTCATTGATTTAACTATAATGAGGCCTATTTGAATTCTGGAAGTTGAGCTTTTGGGCTCCACTAAACCATCGAATTCCTCTTGTATCCAGACCTTACAATCCAAATTCTCGATGCTCCTTATTTTATCATAAATCAAGTCACCAAGTAGGACCTCAATGTTCTATATGTTGCCAATGAGGCCAGAAATAGATTTTGATTTCCTACAAGATTTATTCTTCTTATGTGGAAAGGATGAGCGCAAAAGCAATTTTTGAAAAATCTACCTCAACCAGATATTCCTATCAGTTAGAAATAACCCAGAATCACATCTAAAAACTTAGTAGAAAATCATATTCAGAAAGACAGTGGCATGAAGAGAAAAGACACTAAATGATAAAATACACAAAAAGACAGCACTATATACATATATATGGAGAGAGAGAAATAATTATTGAAACATTACCACTTTACTATATTTTTTTTATTATCACATATCAGCCACTAAGGATCAATGGTTAGTCTTTGGAAGTTTTGATTTTCTTTCTTCCCATTGCAGTTTCATGATTCTCCCCTGCCTTTCTTTGGACCATTTCCTACCCCTTTTTTTTCCTCCTCTTCCAATATTGGTGAGAGTTTTCAATGTTTTCCTATCTATCTAAACAGTCAGTATCTGAAATTTTAAGTCTCTTTAGTTCCTCCCTCATTTGGCTCTTGTATCCTCCATGCTTAGTAACAAAGGGATCCCTAAAATATTAATAAACATCAGTGTTTATATTTGAGGTTCAGACCCAGGGGTAGACTGAAACGTAGATGGGAGGATTGTGTTAAGAGGGGCATCACTAGACAAATGTGTGTAGAGAATGATTGGTGTTATTGGAATCAAACCTCAAGGTTCGCTAAACCATTATCATTATTATATACCTAAATTTAAACAATAAAATACAAAATGGGAAATAAGGTAATGCCACAAAATATTGATAATGTCTTAAACATTTTATTACTAACAATCTATAGTTCCAAATTATAACTAAAAAATAAATATGTATACAGCGTAATAACTGATATTAAGAATTTAAAGTTTCTCGTAGCAGGAAAAAAAAATTTTATTTTTACAATTCAGACAAATACAATTTATGATGGTAAGTATGGATTATGAGAACAATGAAAAACACGATTACCAATGAAGTGTTGTTAGTAATTTACTCGTAAAAAAAAATTGATTTAAACTACAATTCATTTTCATGATAATGAAAAAATGTACTTATATAATGATAAAAAATTTAAAATGCCAATTTCATTTTAGTTTAACAAAAGAATGTAATAGTAAATCTAATATCGGCTTAGCAATTAATATTTATTTTATTTTATTTTCACACACAAAAGAAAAAGATCACAGATTAAATCGTACATATAAATAATTTTCTAGAAAAAGGAACAGCAAAAGACTAAAGGTAGAAAAAAAATGTTAAATAAATTCAATAACATTCTACCCTAAAAGTTATAAATTTTACGGTAAAAATAAGTCAATAAGCATATATTTTGTTTTAAATACACCAAATTTGTCAACCTAAAAACAAAACTCTAAACAGCTAAGATAGTGCCAGTAAAAATTAAAAAAAAAAAAAAAAAAA
>NW_027112985.1:25198-28414 GCF_000696795.3 Halyomorpha halys | reverse complement strand
AAAAAAAATACAAATTAACACATACATTTTACATATACGAAATACATCTAGTTTTATTTACTGCATGGTCAAAAAAATTCTTTATTACTTAGAGATAAATGCAATGAAAACCAGTAACACCTATTGGAGACGCAGTGGCATGACAATTATTTAGAAAATGGAGGGTACTGAAACTAAGAAAGAAGCATTTTAAGATTACACTGAAGTAAATATTCAAGAGACGAGGTTATTGCGTAGCACATTGGACCCTATTAGAACCTGGACCCCCGAGAGTTTCCTCGTACTGGTGAGCTCTCTCTCGCCGCCGCGATTCCTCTTCATTGTCTACTTCAATCATTTCAACTTCTTCAGCGTTGTCTGGAATTATCTGTTCCACCCTGTAATCAAACATTATAATATTAGGTAATCTCGATAAATATGAAGATACTTAGGGCCAAATTCGTTAAGATGAAATAATTAAAAAAGAATAACTCACAAAGTGGGAGTTTTTACACTTAAGAAGAAAAAAATTCAGTATTAATAATGACCACTTAGGTTAAATCGTAAGGTTAATAATACTGGAGCCTGGTATGTTAATACCAAAAGAATTTGAAAAGCTATTTTTAAAACAATTATACTTAAAATTGAATTAAAATTTCAGTTACAAAAAAGCTTTCTCCTTTTTCTTTCGATCTAAAACAGGTAACAGAAATTTAAAAAAAACAACAATGCATCAAGTATTAATTCATATTATGTGTATATTTGTTAACCATTGACTGGTAACCTCTAGCTTACTATGTGTTATTTGATTGAAACAATTTCTCTAGTCAGACCGTGTTATCCTTCATTACCTAAATGGTCAACTAATTTCAAATTAATTATGTTTCATTGGGTTAAAACAATAATATTTACCAAAACTCGGACCATCTTATCTCTTACTATCTATACTATAAGGTCAACTAATTGATTTAAAATAATATCATTATGTAGCACTATGCTAAAACAATAATATTTACTAAAACTCGGACCATCTTATCTCTTAATATCTATACTATAAGGTCAACTAATTGATTTAAAATAATATCAATTATGTATCATTATGCTAAAACAATATTTACCAAAACTCGGACCATCGTATCTTTTACTATCTATACTATAAGGTCAACTAGTTAATTTCATATAATATCAGTTATACATCATTAGGTTAAAACAATACTAACCCCACCCCCATAAATAATTAGATTAAAAAAATTATATTTACCACCATATTTCATTAGGTTAAAACACTAAAATTTATACTAATATTAATAAAGATTTTAAAGGAAAAACAATCAAAAATAAAATTCTTTAATTCAAAACCATATTTAACATGAATAGCAAATTTTATTAAAAATAGACATATTAATAATGATGTAGACAAACAATAAAGAGGTGTATTGATATGTCCAAAGAGATAATCCCTAATATAATCTAATATTGATTTATGCTAAAGGAACAGATGAATGTATCAATAGTGAATGGTAGTGATTAAATAATGATGTTTTATAAATTTTAAGTAAGTGACCATATGAAAAATTTAAAAAAAGAAATGGATGTACTTAACAATGAGGTAAAATGGAGTATATGTTTTAATTGTGTACATACAAAATTGTTGATAATTATTATAATTTTAGGAATATATAATACTTAAAACCTGAAATGTACAAACAAAATAATAATAATTATTAATTTAGTTATAACAAAATAATAATTATAAAAATCGGACCATGTTATCCCTTACTATCATCAATATGCTCGATATCAATGTGCTGTTTGTTTATTGTATCATATGGATAGAGATAAGATAATGCCTTGTATAATTTGTGCTTAAGGGATAGACGACATTGTTTAAATTATGTGACTAAATGACAATTTTTCAAAAAGAAATAGATTCACTTAACAAAATGAGGTAAAATTGTTTATAAAACGGTTTTAGCTATAGGATATTAGTACTAGAAGATGGAGAAACCCGAAACAGTACAAAAAATATGGAATAGTCATAACATTCTGAATGGAAGTTTTTTTCTTCACCTTAACATCTTAGTAAATAAAAATATACAGTATTATATTGACCTAATGATAAATGATATTAAACTTTAATTACATAGTTTCTACAATTTTTAAATTTATTTTCAGCCCTAATCGTTCCATCTTGTTAAATATTATTTATGAATAACGAGTTAAACCTTGGAAGTCAAATAAAGAGAGGAGTATTGTAATAGCCTTTACATCAATTTAATAAATTATTTATAACTTACCTAGGTGGTAAGCAGGCTTCCAGCTGTGGAATGATTTCGGGATTCATTTTAGTAGGAAAACTGACGGTAAACTGGATTATTAAACGACCCTTTTCGAATGGATTCTTGTAGGTTGGCATTCCTTCTCCCATAACACATTTTAAATCCTTATGACGAGTGACTTCACCTAAAAAAATAAATAAATTAGAAAACATCATTTAAACTAAAATATATATTATAATTATTTTACTTTTCTTATAACTACAGGGAATTTATCTAGTATAAAGATCTCTTATTATCACAGGAATTGATCTGAAATTTTTTTCAGCCAGGATCCATTTCACATTGAGGGTGTAATATGATCAGCAACTTCTTGGAATACAAAATAAGTTTTCTATTCCCTCATTCATTTGTTGCTCTAATACCCTAGAGTATTACACATAATAGCAACCTTAAAAAATCATGTATCTTTTATCACCTACTGTCCATCTAATTCTCACAGAATATCAATTAAAAGCTTTAAACAAATTTGTAAATTGATAGAAAGATATCTATGAATGCTCATCTAATCATTTTCTCTTTTTATTTGTATTTAGAATATGCCTTAAGATTCATGATTTGAAAGAGGATTTCTTTTTTTACCTTCTTATTATTAATTATTATTTTCCTACATTTGATGGGTTTTTTTTAACATAACTTGGTTAGTTCATTGTTAAAAATCAAGATCTCTAGACATCTTATGATTGGATCAGTTAGTAGTAAAATATTTAAACTAGACTAAGACCTTACAACAGCATTGATCAGAAACAAAAAATATTTGTATTAATTATAATTACCTGGAATGGCTGTAATGACTAGATCTCTGTCATCGAGGGTATGAATAGTCTTTTGGAATCCACAAAGGGCTTCAACCAATTCTAAATTCATAAGCATAACAAGGTCGGAACCAGATCTCCTACAA
>NW_027112985.1:18752-20858 GCF_000696795.3 Halyomorpha halys | reverse complement strand
ATCTTACAAGGCAATATAAAAATTATATACACTTAATACATTGGTACAATACCTACTTTTTACAAAAAATAATAATAACTAAAATAGAAACTTAGATTTCAGATCTCCTATAAGTAGCCCTGATGAAGGCTGTAAATTCTGGCCAAAACATTGGCACTATTAAATAAGTTTTTACAACTTATTTGTGTTATTCTCTGACCGCATCCCCAAACCATCTTCTCCTCATATATATTATCCACAGTCAACTATCTTTTCATAATTAAAATAGAAACTGATAAATGCTTAACCAACTTACTTGAATAACGGATGTTCTTTTTCTTCTAAAACAAACATAATATCTCCGGCTTCTAATCCAGGCTCTTGATTACCTTCTCCGCTGAAGACAATTTTTTGCCCGTCAGCCATGCCTTTATCAATTTGTACTTCGATAATTTTTTCTTCATGAATAGTCTGCAAGATGAGAAATTTTAAATTATTATTATCATCAAAATGAAACTAATAAGGATAAATATAAATTATGACAGAATTTGAAAATTGATTTGAACATTTTCTGAGGTATTTTATTATTTTTTTAAAAATGTATTTTATGATATTTACATAATAATACATCCAGTAAATATGATATGATGAAAGATATGGTATGACACAGTTTCAACTTATTTCAAACAAATATGGTACTATAAGGAAGGGACTAGAGATTGATAATCACCTTTTTACCATTACACTTCTTACACCTATCCTGAGGCTTAATGCATTCGCCCTCTCCTTTGCACTCGCGACAAACCGTCTGAATTTGATGGATCACGCCAGCAGCAAACTGCTGAACTTGAACCTGTAAACCAGAACCGCCGCATTCTTGACAGGTTTGAGATGCTCCTTTCTTCCCACCTCGTCCTGAAAAAGTTTTTAGAAAAATATTTTATGATGGAAATCTATAATATAATAATATACTGGTAGGGTTAATTTAAAGGAAAACCAAGATTATTAACCAATTCCCATGACTAACAGATATAAATAGAGGAACAGATATGAAATTCTGGTGGATGAGACTATACCCTTCAGCTTAATAATACCTCTATTAAAAAGAATATATTAGTAATTTCAAGAGGAGTGGCATGGCTTAGTGATAAGGCACTGTGTTACTAACTCCATGGACTCAGGTTCGAATACGGCTATGATAGAAAATTATTTATTCTGTTACTGTGAGTCAACCATATAGGTTCAGAAGCCTTTTAGGGTTCACCCAGCCTTTAAGTGGGCACCTTTAATTGGAGAAAAGTTTGGTGGTTGAGTGTTATTCTGATCAAATTATCTCCTTGTGCAACTGTTGGTCTAGTAACAATGTTTCCTCACAAGTTCTGTATTCATTTATCTTATCTTATACAAAAAATTATTACATTTATATACTAATAATTAAAAAATAATTATTTCTATTTTTATAAGGTATATTCGATTATGTTTATCTACCCTGTTGTTATTTTAGTATTATTCCATTTAAAATATTTGCAGTGTTATTTAAATTCCTTGAATTAGTTTTGTAACTTTTTTGTTTTCAATATTCTTAGTTATATATATTTCCACTAGGATTTTCCTATTTAGTATTTCTAGTTTCTTCAAATTGAACCTGATTGTTTAGTTATACTATGGTGTGGTAATGGTGTAAAATAAGGTTTATTATTTTTTTTTTTTAATGTATTACATTATCACTAAATAAAATAAAAATAATAATTAGAATGTTCGTTGATATAATAAAGTAAGTAATTTGTCAAACAATTACAGTTTCATATGACTTTTCACTTTTATGCTACACTGTTTAGACACACACACACAGTAAAAAAGAGACCATACTAAAGAAACATTGAAAGGAAAGTGGTCTGGGTGTGGTCATAAAGGACTCAAATGGTATGAAAACTATCTCATAAGAGCCAAACTCTTACCCAACTTTGAAGGACTACATGAGGGCTAAAAACTAGATTATATATATATATATTTTGTAAACAGATTAATATAGTTTTTACACTAGTTCAGTTGTAGGACCATTTTCCTTTTAATATTGCACAAGGCCCATCAAGAAAAACTAAGATTTCTAAGCCCACCCCTCTTGAA
>NW_027112985.1:0-18218 GCF_000696795.3 Halyomorpha halys | reverse complement strand
ATTTTAACTATTAAAACACCACAGAGTTTTATTATGATCTATTATATTGTTAGTATTAACAATACTAAACATTAACATCTAGAGTGTACACTTAAGGTCTGTTTCAACTGTTTATCACTTTTGACTGTCAAAAGCAATCAGAAGTATGTGCAGTACAGGTTTTAAAATGTAAAAACCCGCACTGTACATGCTCCTAACAGTTCTTGAAAGTTTAAGATGGTTGCTAGAACAAGCCTATGGTAAACTAAAATTTCATACTAGCCCATTGAGCTGAGAAGTATAGTAAAAGAAAAATGGGCTAAATATAATATCAAACAATGATAATAGGAAATATATATTCTAGATTTAATGAATATATACCACAAAAAGAAACAAATAATTTTTAATTCATTATTTAGTTTTATTTAAAAGCAAATATTTTAGCAGTCTTTTACTATTTTTGAAACATTTATTATTTACATTGCCACTTGTACTTAGCAACTAAGGAGAATAGAATAACCAGGTATTGATAATCAACAGTTGCCATGGTACCTCAAATAGACAAGTACTTAGAAAAATATTGGTTTAATACTAAAATGGGGGTATAAAATTATGTTACATATAATGCACAGTTATCTAAATTTTGTCTCATACTATAATTCAAGGACAATTGTATATTAACAGTTAATTGGTTAATATTTAAATATTTCAACATTGATGCTTATACAAATAAATAACATGGTGGTTCTTTGTTACTTTCCACCATTTTGTACATGAAATCCTCCATTTTGTAAGTGAAACATAAATCACATAACAATAAAATCACTATTTGTATGTTTTACTTTTTTTTTTCAACAATAAAGCTTAACTGAAGTTTGAAATGCTTTTAAAGATACACTTAGTGAAGAGCAGTTTCAGCAACCAAATTTATGGCTCACTCTCTAATCCATATTTTTACCTTTAACGTTAAATAAATAATTAAAGTTAAAAATTTTTGCATAGTATGGAATAGAAATACTTCATTTTGTAATATTTACACATCATAATGTAACATTGAGCCATTTATGGTGCTGTAATTAGAAGCAAACATTAACAAAATGTTTACCCATTGAAAATTAAATAGTAAAATACTTGTATTAATTTTCTCAAGGTAAAGTAAAATTGTAGACAGGCCAAAATAGAAAAAAAAAATTAAAATGACCACATGGGAAAATATTTAAATATAATTTTAAAATATTAAACATAATATTAGTAACAGAATACAAAAAAGCAGTGGTATGAATATGCAAGGTCATGGCAAGAAAATCATTTTAACAATAAGAAAATAGGATTTCTTCAATTAAAATCAATACTATAGCAGTAAGATACTTCATAAAATCTATTTGGATATTTAAATTATTACCCAAATTATTTCTTTATTTTAATATTGTATACTAAATGTATAAATCTAAGGAATAACAGGGGTTACTTAATACTTATAAAAAATTTATACATAGTAGTTTATAATTATAATAATTTACCTTTTCTCCTTCATTAGGGTTTTTATCCGGATGGTACTTGAGAGCTAATTTCCTATAGGCCTTCTTGAGATCATCAGCTGAACAATTAGGCTTGACGCCTAATATGTCATAGTAAGTCGTTTCCTTGACCATTTTATTATAGATCGAGATTCTACAAACAAGTTTCGAAAATTAAAATTATACCTAACACACTAATTCGGAATATTGTTTAGCAAAAATAATTGAATTATAACAAACTATTCAGGTATGATATACTTATTATAAACAAGTTTCGAAACTTAAAATTATACCAAACGCACTAATTCAGAAAGTTGTTTAGCAAAAATGCTTGAATTTATAAAAAAACTATCAAGGTATGAAATATTAAAGACAAAAATTACTAAGATAAAAGATTCATAAGTTGGATAGTTGCATAAATAATATGAGTTTAAACACTAAGAAATTTTACAATTAAAATAAGCCAAAAATCATGTAAACGATTATTTAAAACTAAATTACCAATTATAATAATAAAAAACTAAAAAGTATTAAAACATAACCTCACAATATAACTTCATTACTTAAGGTTATTATTGAATATATAAATCAGAGAATAATTGTTTAACATTTAAATTTCATTAAACAACAGTTATTAAAGCTACATACATTAGTTTTTAAAAATTTCAAATATCTCCATTGAATAAAATTCATTAATAATAAGTTTGCAGGCTTAAAACAGGAAAGTTGGCTAAAAACTATAAGATATATAACTTTGTATAACAAAAGTTATACATAAGTAAATGAAAAGGCCTTAAAATTTCATTACATTATTAAGTTTTCATAAAAAAATAATGATTATTCATGGTTTCTAAAATGGCAGAAGATAATTTACCACAAAGGATTATGATCTGATCAGTGCCCCAGAGAATGAAAATGGAATTAAAATATAACAATAGAAGAGTAATATACTACTTGAAATGATATATAATTAATTCTTACAACCAAATGGTACTCAGTTTAAAATAAAATTTTTAGTCGGTGAAAAATAAAAAATAAAACGGACACATTATTAAACGGAGAAAGGTACTACAACTTAAAGAGAAAAATTAAAACAAATTTGATACTTACAATGTTAAAAATTAAGAAAACCGAAGTACTACACGCAGCGAGGAAGAACAAAAGAAACGAACTACGAACAAGAACCTCAAACAGTCCTTGAAAGTAGAATGTTCTAGAGGGTTCTAAATTTCGGCATAAGCATTTATTGACTGGTAGTGGGGAACCTTTATGTCAGACACGTCATATGATATGTAAGAAATGTTTAAATATAGTAATTTCTATAATATTTTATGTATATTTTCTTTTGTCATTTTATTTTAAATATTTTTAATATAAGAAAACACCCCAAATACATATAATATATTAAAAAATTATTTGCACATTTACTATTGGCGGGAAATTTGAATCAAATATTAAACATATTGTACTTTATAGTCAATCAGTGTTTTCTTACATACAGCTATTATCTCAAGTAAAGTTAACTTATTTTTTTAAAATTATGATTGATAATTATGTTATTTACTGATTGTTTTATTTCATTTGACAAGATCAGATTCAAATATGGCTAAACAATAACAAGGAATTAGTCACACACCTGAAAGTTACTTTTTACATATGTTGGAATAAAAATGAACATTATTCTGAAAATTGTACTGTTTTATTTTTTGGAAACTGTATTTTGACATAAATACAAATTATTTGAATAAAATCTATAAGGTTTCCAATGCGGTAATTAAAACAAACTTTCTGTTCATAAATAATATTCTAGTTCTTTGGGGGAAATTAAAAAAAAAAAGCTCTTTAGAACACACTTATGCTAAGAAAATAATGTTGTGTTACCTTCAATTTTATTTTTCACAATACCAACTAACATATGATGTCCATTATTTGTTGCTTTGCCCATCTTACTTTATTTTTAAAAATTTATTTATTGGCATTTGCAATTGTATTTACATAAAATACATCTAGTAAATTTTATGCTAGATTATAATGTTATGACACAGGCTTATAGAGAAACTACTCATCAGTAGCACTCGGGTAACATTTTAAATTAGAAGGTCTTGAGGCCATCTTCTTTTCAGGGTCTCTTGGATTTTCAGGAATAGAAGAGGAAGCAAGGTTAGAAGCTAGTGGGTTTGGGTGTGTGTTAGTGAGTTTATAATGAACGAATTGATATCTGGTTTGGGCTAGATCCGATACAAAAGGGACCATTTTTACGGATCATCTTCAAGGGATCATCTTTACGGATGATTTGTGATAAAGTAAGTACCATTGAGGTTTATATGAAGGATTTTGGATTGTAAGAATTGAATACGAGAGAAATTCGAAGGTTTAGTTCTTGTTATAGATATTTAGTTCTGAAGCTCAACTTGGTATGTCCAGATAGACCATACTATAGTCATATAGATCAGTCTTTTGTAATGGATTGGAAGTGTAGTTGTCTAGTAAGTGTTGTATTAGTTGGAATCAATGTTCAGTTTCCTGTTTTTTTAGTCTTGTGTGGGGATTCCAAGCTAGTCGTTTGTCCATATGTAGTCCAAGGTGGCGAATCTGTTCGACAGGAGTAAGAGCAACATTATTAAGGGTAGAGCAGTCAGGCACATGTTAATAAAATTTTGTTTTCATTTTATTTAGAATTGGTTTGACTCCTTAATTCCAGAAGAATTTAGAAATAATAAAAACCTTCTTCAGGAATGCTGCATATTCCCTACCTTATTAAAAACGTTTGTCACTAATTGTTTAACAAATTGGATTAAAAAATGCATCAAAATGAGCATTCTAATGAAAGATAGACACTTGTGTCATCTGCTATTCACTGATGATTAAGAGATAATAGACCTGGAAGAATTTGATATAAGTTATATGCTCAGGAAATTAACTGAACAGTATGAACTAATAAAAAAAAAAAATTGGCAACAGAGAAATATGAGTTTTGACTCAATTTTGACAGTTTATTATGGTAAACCAATTCTGATACCTTGAATCATTGCTCCAAAACAAAGGAAGAATGAGTTAGAAAGCTATTTGTGTGCAATGCATATATATATAAAATAATTAATATATAAGGCCCTGGTAGAAAGCATAATGCTTTATAGCTCTGAAATCTGGCCTAATTTAGGAGACAAAGGCTTTCTATCTGGGGGAGAGATGTTACGGCTGAGAGTATGGCAGGCCGAGGACTGACAGAAGAAAAACTATTACAGGGAGAAGTAGAGGAGGTTGATTGAGAGAGGAATCAGAGAGAGAAAAACTTCAATTTATGAAGAAAATACCCTTCAATTAAAAAAATTTAGTATTGGACATATTTCAAACATAGTACCATGGTCTGCGGTTGCTTTCTTTACTGAGGTTGTTCTACGGTCTTTCAAACAACTATTAGTTATTACAAATTAGAGTACAATCTATGGAATATCTCAAACACTAGATATAATAAAATATTTTTCTCAGATGTACCACCAAAGCAGCAATTTTGTATTTCACAAATATTTACCTATCATTACAGTATTTTATTAATTTTATTCAACCCACTTTGTGTCAGGTAGATTTCTTGGGCCCAGTAACAGTTATCTACTTTTTATGTCATGTATATTCCACATAATGCATTTGTTATTGTAGCTATTTATTTTTTTTACATGGAAATAGATTGTTCAACCTAAAAAAAAATTAGTTCATAACCTGAAAATGTAAGAAAAAATGCTATGGTTTAAGATATGGTTTGGTGTTTTATAAAGAAAATATATTTATTTGCCAATCTTGATTCCTAATAGTTAAAAGATATATGCAGAATGCACGGACCTAGACTCTAGAAAAATAAAGCTTGACCAACTGAGAAAAGATGTAGAGGCAGAATTTTTTGTATAAAAATATAGTTTGATCAAATTTTGGGGTTCTCAGTCAGGATACATCTATAAGGATACAAATAAACCTGGTGTTACTGTAATAAAATGGAAAATTATTATGAAAAATTTGAATAAGCAAAGGGCAGTACACTTTCCCCTCTATCTATTCATAAATTTCTGCTATATAAGTGAATTAAATTCAAATTACAGATAAAAAAATTTCACTTGCAGCACATTAGACCCCAGGATAGACACTTTAGCTTAACAGATGGTTTTTGGAGACCTTAAGAGCTCAGTTCCTTCCTTCATGGGCTGTTGCAAAACATTTGTTTACATATTTTTCATTACCCAAAGAAAAGAAAAAGAAAGAAAAAAAGGAAATAGCCTTAGGTTAAGTGAATTATAAGAAATTAAAAATTTTACCTTTCTGACATTTATTTGATTGGCCACATTAACCAATACTTTGGTTTTTTGAGGTACCACAAATATCGGATCATTGGCCTTTGTATTTGACTACATTTGGAATTCATGATGATGGATTTTGTTTTAACAAAGTCATTTTTACTTAGTAGAATTTTTTTTTTTTAATTGCTTAATATTGATTGTTTTATATATATATAAATATATTAAAGATTATCTGCGTTATTTTTTTATTTATTCATTAGAGATTATATTCTATGCAATGCATCTATACATGAACTGTTGAGACCAAAAGATTTATACGTCATTCTGTTCTCTTCACAATTCATTTTCATAAAAAAATAAATAAATCGTGATTGCAATACTTTCCCATAGTATATATTTCACAAGTGAAAGTAAAAAAATATTGATAAAGATGTATGGGTAGAGGAAATGACAAAATATAACTGAAAGAAGACAATATTAAAATGCTTTTATTAACCATTCTCTGAGCTGTGGAAACAGAACTAAAACTTAATTAAAATTTAAACATAGAAAATTGTTGGTGTCATTAATACATTTTTTAAAAGCCTTTATTAAGAAACTTATGAAAAAACTATATTCAGATAAATCAAAGCTACATGCTAACAAAATTGCTTTGATCATCTTCAGTGCATACAATTTTATAATACAAAAGTCCTATGTAGAGTATCACAAAATATCTTTTTTGAAAAACAAAACAAAAACTAAATAGAATATAACATTAAATTATCAACTTAACAATGAATAAGAACAAAACTTAATTTTAAAAAAGTAAAATCTACGGTGATATTGCACAATCTAATTACAATAAAAATTACAAGTTTACAAGAAAATGTTTTGTAAATTATAATTTTTTAATTAAAAATTTACATTGAAAAATAAAAATTTAGGATACAATGGTACATTTTGATAAACATCACTTCATGATTTTGTTATATAAATAAAAAATAAAAGAAAGATGGTCTAGGTGCGGTCAAAAATAACTTAAATAGTAAAAACTAATTATTATGAGCCAACATTTCAGAGTTTCATCAAAAAATATGTAGCTGAGTAAGGGAATAAGATTACATGAAATAAAATTAAAATAAGGCGGGTATAAACAATATGTGAAAAATTTATATAATCAAACTAAGTAAATTAAAACAAATAAAAATAAGATGTACAGTAAAAAGTATAAATAAACAAGAAATACAAAAAGTATTAGACATATAATGAAAAGGCAAAGTAATAACAAATAAAGGAGAAATATAAAATGAATACAGTACACAATACAAAAAAGAAAATAAAGGAATGCAAATAAACTAGGACACGCTCCTTCAGGAAATCTGAAGAATGCAAGGTATCCACAAGGATAGGAATGGAGGAATTTTGACGGTTAAGAATTGACAGTTATATATGAAAGTGAAAAAAGATATAAAAATATTTTAAAGTAAGATAATATTAGGAAATATAAACTTTTTACATAATTTTTTTTTATGTTTTACCTAAGTTCACTTTTATTTTATGTTATCTTATTCTCTTACTCTGCTACATATTTTTGATTGTTTATAAATTTTTTTTTTGTTAGCCCTGATGAAGCCCAGCAAAGTGGGGCAATACGTTAGCTCATAATAGATAGTTTTTACTCTTTCAGTAATTTTTGACTGCCGCCAGACTATCTTCCTATTATTAAATACAAACGGTCAATCAACAATCTTCCAATAAATAAAAAATATTATTCAATTTTCGTAGTTTACGCCAAATTTTATACTTATAATTACAATCTATATATTTCTTAACTGTTCATGTCATGTAAATATGATGAAATATATGAGAAACATATAAAATCAGAATACAAAAAGAAACTATTTTAAACATGACAAATCCATTAAAATAAAAAATAATAATAACAACAATGCCTGAACTTTAAACGAAGAAATAAAAAATGTATAATTAAATTATAGGATAAACAATATAGTATAGGAATGTAACAAATATAAATGTGAAAACAAATATAAACCAATAAATTTACAACCTACTGAAAGCCTCCATGATAATAACTGATAGGAAACTAAAAACATTAATGGAATGATATGAAAATACATTGACATTCTTCACGAAACTTTAGGAATGTTGAGAAGAGTAAAGTAAAAAATATATATATATAGTTTACTTATTAATTGTAATTTTTAACTGGAATGAAAAATATATTTATTATGAAACCGCTGGAAGCAGTTAAACGGTGTACTTCCTTATAAGGCCACCACAAAAGGCAAAAATGTAAATTTTTTTATTGTACACTAAATAAATATTTATTAACGCTAACACTAAATAATGCTAAATTAGACCAATCATGAGTGAAGAAGAGAGTTAGTATATGACATAAAAATCAATATATGAGACATTTCGGACGTAAAACATGGAAACTGAATTTTTTAATAAATTAATGTTTTGGGCATTCATTAAACCTTATTATATAAATTGTAGAAAGTGCCATTAGAATATTTGTTTTCTTAAAAGAATAATATTGATAATAAGTTATGGTAAGTGATTGCTGGATGAAGGTAATACATTGTAATTAAAAAAGATTCAACATCTCAAAAGTTTTAATTTTTTTACGACCGAACGCCTCATATGTTGAACATTGTTCTGCAATCTCTGAAATAGAACGAAAGAAGTAGTATGCAGCACCAAACAAAGTAAATTTTCTCAAATAAAAGAAAATATTACCAATTTCTACATTAAAAGTCGATTCTGTGAAAAAAAAATTTTCCCTGTTCATTTATAAGAGGATGAACATATATTAGAAAAACTAAGAAAAAGTTAACTTTATAAGATTTAATTTTATTATCTTTAGAATAGATTTGATTTATTTTTTTCTCTTTGAAGTTTGGATGCAATAATAACAAATTTTAGTCTTTAAAACGCATTTTTATAATAATAAAATTTCGTTAACTTTACGTTTTTATAAATGTAATACTACTCTCAGCAAATTGCAATAAAAATAAATGCTAAAGTTGTCATGGAAACAATGTTGATTTATGTTCATTAATAAAAAAAACATAGTTCCCACAAAAATTTCAGCTTGTAGTTTTATTGCAACTAATTTTAAACCAACTCTCATCTCTTATCTGTTAGGCTAGTGAATGACTGAATTTATTTAAAAAATAAATAAATAAAAAATGTATTACATAAGTTTGTCATGGCTATCATATTCATCTTCCAATCTAATATTTCTATAAAATATTTAATTATTTATAACTTATAGTTATAGCATTTCTATCTTTAGCTAAAAAATAATTTCCAACCGAACTGTAGTAGATAAATTTGAAAAAAAAAAAAATTGTTTTGTATAGGGACAAAAAAGAAATTTTTTTTTAATATTGGAAATTTTTTGAATTTCCTTTTTGAAACATATTACTTAGGTTAAATACCATAAAAAAATCTTTGGTTTCTTCGAATTTATAAATAAAATTCATAGTTTTTTTTTTTTTATGTTAATTAGTCAGTTGGACAAAATTAAAATAAAAACAAGCATGATAATCAGAAATATGGTCATTGTCATAGATTTATTATTATTACTTTTTTGTATAATTTAATTACATGACTAGTTAAGTAATAGATACTGATTTTAATTTATTTAAAAAAACAAAACATCTGTAATACCTTTAAAGAAAAATAAAATAAAATAAAATAAAATAGATTAAATTATCATAGAATAATTAGGGATTCAACAAAGCACTTGAAGATATACAAGTGATAACTTTAAATCGGAAAAGAATGTGGGGTTTGCTGACCATTTTTTAATAGTTAATTTATATATTTAGAATCTGTACTTGTTAAACTGATTCTATTGTGTTCTTATTTATAAAAAAAAAAAAAAAAAAAAAAAGGCACAACGGGCAACTTTCTCACAACAGAAAAATTTATAAATGTAATGATAATTATTATAAACTAGCATTCAAAATGTTCTATGAATAATTGTAGCAAAGAAATATTAATTATCCATAAGTCTACCCTTAACGTAAGTGAAATAAACATGAACATAAGTGAAACTCCTCTTTACAAACATCTTTCGAGAACAGACAACACAACTGTATAACCTATCTGTCTGAATCAATCATTGGATCTCTATAAAAGAAAAGAAACGGGATATACAAAAGTGACATACAAGAATTTAGTTACTACAGTAGAATCTCTGGTAACTGACCTCATATTAACTGGACAACAGAGAAAAAAAAAAAAAGATAATAATTCACAGAGATTTCACATTTAAAAATTTCGTAGTGTAAAAATTTTATGGAAAAAAAAATAACAGATTTTTTCAAAAAATAAATTTCCTATCATTGATAGTTTGTATTTGCATATTTGTTTGTTTTTTTTCTATGTTTTCAAGTACATAATATCAGTGTCAATTTATTCAAATTTTTTTTTTTTTTTTTGGAACCAAGTTTTCAATTTAGTAAATCTTCAAAATATAACCTTTAAATCTCTAAAAAAATAATCCATTTTGTTTTGTTATAAGACATTGACCTTTGTAGAATTAAAGATTTGCTAAAGTGAAAATTTTTGGTATTAAAAATATAAAATTTGAAAAAAAAATTGACAGATTCTTTTAGAACGAAGACACAGATCTGTATATAAATTTTACAAATGCCATAAACTAATTTTATTCAATATTTCCCTTTGAAATACTATACTTAATACTAACCAGCCAAAATTGGGAACTACTTGTGAAAAATAAATCAGGAATTCTACTGTATACTTAAAATTTTAGCTCACTTCAATGTATTCATCAGAATGGCTAATCGATCATGAACCTATAACATTCTTTATAGAAAAATGTCACTATATGTATGCACATCTATACCTTTTTCTGGTTAAATTAGCTCTTTTTCTTCCAAATTAATACCTTTTCTTAGTAATGTAAAATACTTAATGCAATAGAACTTCAAATTCTTAATATAATTATGGATCATGCATCCAGTCAGAAACAAACATTATTTTAATGAAATCCTCATTTTTTCCCTATAACATTGTCATTTTGTAAATAAAATTTCTGTAATTTTATTGAAAAGTACTAATTTGGCTTGAAAAAAGTACATGAATATTTTTTAATTGGTTTTGTGAATTCAGAAGAGAGACGAATGATTATTAAATATTAAAAATAAATTTCTTTTGAGATTGGTTTAATTATATTCAAATTTTCTAAGGAATTAATAATCTAGTCTACATAAAATTGTTGGCATAACTAAATTACATAATTTTATCAATGTCATAATACAATAGCAGTCTTTAAGAAACATGAATATCTAAGTTGGATTTTATCAGCCTGTTATTTCAAAGTGATATCAATATTTAAGGATATCATCTGATGAATGATTTACACTAAATATATATATATATATAGAAGGCCTTTCACCTAAACATTATCTTGTACTCGGTGACATTATAATATATTTGGAGTTTCCACTTTTCTCCTGAAAAGAGAGCTGTGATTTCAAAGATAAAAACCTTATCTAAAACTAAAACATTTCATATACCAACCTTAGTTGCAACAATATAACAGCTTTGTAGAACCAATGGTCAACGAATCATTGCTAAACAAATACAAAAAAAATTCACACACTTATTCTAATATATTTTCTTTGAAAAATATTTATACTTTCAGTGTCTATAAATTTAGCAAAAATAAACATGTTACATCACATTTTAAAATAGTGTGCGTAAAATTTGAATGCAAAAAGCATAAATATTTGCTATTCAATGTACTTATAGCATTCACTAGCACGTAAGCTTTAATGTAATGCAATAATTCGCAATGTTGAAAAAAAAAATGCATCCTCTCTTAAGCAGTTTTTTCAATAGTTGATTTCAAATATTTGATCTCTGATTCGAGTTCTTCAATACGTTTGTCTTTCAGTGTCAATTGTTTCCGTAAAAGGAGAACTTCTTCGCTCAATCTATCATAGGATCGCTGAAGCTAAAAAAAAAGTAAAATAACATGTAAAATTTTAAATAATTATTTTTGTTTATTTCAAATAAATCATTTATCATTGTTACCACTAATAAAAATGGATAAATATAAATTATGACAGAATTTGAAAATTAACTTAATGAGAAACATTTCCTGAGGATTATTTTTTATTTATTTAATGATATTTACAATTGTATTTACATAACAACACATCCAGTAAATCTGATGAAAGATCATCATAATATGATAAAGGCATGTAGAGAAACTACCCATCTTCTTTTCAGATGCCTCGGAGGACTTTCAGGAATGGAAGAGGAAGCAAAGTTAGAAACTAGCGGTTTTGGGTTGTTAGGGAGTTTATAATGGAAGGATTAAGGTTTGGGCAAGATTGGTTATAAATGGAACACTAAGGACTTTATGGATGATTTTATTTGTGTTAAAGTAGCATTGAGAATTTTGGATTGGATATGAGAGGAATTTTAAGGTTTACTGGAGCCCCAAAACTCAACTCTGTATGCCCAGATGGGCCTTATTACAATCATGTAGATCAGTCTTTTGTAATGCATTGATAGTTTAGACAGTTTGTCAAGTAAGTGCTGTAATAGTTGGAATCGACGTGCAGTTCTCTGTATTTTCAGTCTTGTGTAAGGATTCTAAGTTAATCGTTTGTCCAGATGAAGTCCAAGATAATGGATCTTTTCTGAGATTGAAAATTTTTTTCCGGATATAAGAGTAGAGGGATAAAAGGTAATGGAGAGTAATGAAAAATACAAAAACTTTAACAGATAACATGGACGAGAAAAACATCGAAAATAATTTTTTTAAACAAATAAGTTTTACCATATATAAAATTAATTTTTACTCAATGTAGGTTGTTAAGTGAAAGTTCTGCTATGAACCACAATATTTTATTAGTATTTATGAATACTGTGTTATTTGATAAGGTAACCTTTGATTTAACAAAGAAAATTATTCTTTGCGAAATAAAAAATAAGTTGAGATAAAATGTATATTATTTAGTAACCTATTTCGCTCTCCCAGTTCAACAGTGTAACATCTCAAAAAATGGTAATTTGGAGTTTAGTGAGTTGTAATGGAAAAACTCTTCCTTATTAAATTTATTTATTTGAATACATCATCAATTATATTATATTTTGTAAAGATAAACTTAATTAAAGTCTTGTTAACATAATGTTTTTTGATTTCTCCTTATTTTTTATAAATGAAATTATATTTATTAATTTATTTAAAAGGACAGAGAGCAGAAATGGTTATTGTGACTATTATACCTAAGACTAAATAAGGAGACAAGTTTAATAATGAAATGTGAGGATATAATTATGTTAAGAGTACCTGATGACGGAGCAATTTTTTTACTTGGATTTTATGACATATGTATAACTATGATTCTGTGTTTTACTTTATAGATTTTATCCTTATTGCTAAGATTACATGCATATCTCAAAATAACCATTTTTTGAGATCTTACTCCGTTGAACTGGGACAGTGATTTATGCATGGATAAATGAAAAAAATATTTAATTAATATATAATAAACACTTTCGATTGACGTACCTGATTATAAGATTTAACTTCCGAGTCATTTTCATTCAACTTGTTGTATTTATCTTCACTGAATATCGGTTTGCCAAATTTACGCTGTATCTGTTGAAATTTTGTACTCTGATTTGAAGAAGTTTTGGCATTTTTTTCATTTTCAGCATTGTTCTGAAAAAGTAGCAGATTACTGTTGTTATTAAGTCAAAAGATTGAGTTTGGAACATAGGATATGATAATACCATTAAAAAAAAAAAATAATCAATACATTGTTATTGTAAAATATCCTTTCAATCATGTTTTTGTCACATAAATATTTTTTTTTTATAATTACTAAATTTTTAAATTAAATAATACGCAGCCTTTTTATTTAATGTAAATTTTCATTAATGTCCACTTTTGAGTAATGACTCAAAAATTTAGTTCTGATGGGTTTTTATGCAGATTTTTTTCATGACTTTTGTCTGTTATAGAGGAGCGAAAAGTATTGATGAGGAATAAAATTTGTGTGTATGTCCGGAATGAAGGATTTCTATAAAAGAGAGGTATAAATAAATTAAATTTGTACTTTATGGAGAAGTAGCGGGGGCAGTGGGCAAAAAAACACAAATAATTTTTTATCCCTGACCATCTCCACTTATTAATCTACAGTCAACTATCTACACCTCATTACAAATATGTACTTTGTTGGCCAGGACAAAACCTTAATAATACTGTCCTTAATGCTGCCTATACATCAACAAAAGGGACGTGACGGCCGTACGGGTAGGGACATAGGTCCCAGAGGCACCCGGTTTGGAATGTTGTGGGTTTGATTCCCACTTGGGGCAGTTAATAATTATTTCTCGGTGGTTCTGAAAAGTGAATCTTGACAGTCCTACCCTGGTTAGTATGGGGCAGCAACTCTAGTAGCCGCCAGGGGTTGGCAAACAGGACCACTAGGCTCACTTGCCGGACTTGTTCCCCCCATCTTTTACTAATAGCAATACTGGCTAAGAGAATTTTCATTACAGACATACCAAATTATATATAAATAAAGTATTTTGATAAACAGAACTTGTTATAAATACTAAAGGGTACAAAGTATCTTCTAAAATTCTTGGTTAAGTCCAAGTCGTCAATAAAGGATACTCAATCTCCTAGCTTGGCCATAAAAGAAACTAACACTTTTATCTGCATCTTTCATTTCTAGCAAACAGATAATGATTTGTCATAATTAGTAATCAAAAAATAGTTCTTACCATTAGTTCTTCTTTCGTGTGACAAATATGATTGTTAATTGTATTTTGAACAATATCTGGCACTGTGTCCCTTTGCTAGAAAAAAATAAATAAAAATTAAAAATACATAGAAATTTGAAGCTTTTTAGCAGATAGAAACTTATTTTCTGAGTAAATAAATAAAAATACCTTCTGTGAAAGTTATGAAGATGAAAATTATGTATTGGTGATGAGTCCACCAGGATCATTAAAAAAAATCTTTTTTTTTTTTTTTTTTTACAATATAAATATGTTTATATAAAAGGAAGATTGTCCAGGTGAGGTCAAAATAACTCGAATAGTAAATAAAATATTTATTGTGAGCCAACATTTCACTAGGTAAAAGAGAAATATAAAAAAAAAAAAAATAATAAAATAAAACAGTACACACTAAAGACGGAAAATAAAAATAAAGTAAAAGTCCAGAAAAAAGGATAATAGTGAACTAAATTATTTTCCTTATATTATGCTACACAGTCAATCAACAATTTTTCGAAATATTTCATGTTTTTTTTTTTTGTTTTTTTAAATCAAATTTTGAAACAACTTTCTACTGGTAAAAGTTTCCACTAGACGCTTTCTAAGGGTGTAAATCATCCGTATCCATCCGGGCAACATGTCCAGCCCAGTGAAGACATCCAATCTTTTTAAACCTGATGATGTTAACTTCCTCAAATATTTCTGTCTACCCAACCTTGACTGGACCGAGTAATCTTCAAAATGTATCAAAGTTATATCTCCAGTATTATAGTAATATTTTACTACAATTCCTGCTTGTAAGTAAGTGCAGTACGTACTGAATAGCTGTCATTGCGACTCATTACTTATTAATTACAGCCTTATGATCAGAGATGGGATAAATAAAAAAATTATCTATAGTTTTAACTAATAGCGAAAATTGCCATGGATACGACCCTTATTCATGAATGAACTATTGATAAATAAATATTGTATCCATGACAATTTTAGATACTAGTTTCAACTAAAGTTAATTTTTTCCTAGCTCTGCTTGTGATGCACACTTTTATTTTTTTATCAAGTTTACATGAATTTTTTTTTTTTAAAATCATAAATTGTTGAAATATAACAAACAAATCTTAGAACTAATGGAACATGAATGACTATAACTTTATTGGATTGACTGAATGGTAGGAGCTAAGGATACAAGTTGTTCCTCACAAGTTTTAATTTTAAATAAATAAATAAAGTCTTGAGACAGATTAAAAAAAAAAAAAGTTTCATTGGTTAAAAATAGTTCTATTTCAACTTGAAATTATTACATCTACAAATTGCTAATAATGTGAAACAGCTTACATCAAGAGGTCTGTAATCAGGTATCGTTTGTTGACTCAGGAACGCCATTTTCATATGATACTTATTACCAACGGAACCACTGTTTAAATTTTCCGCAGCAGTTGAAATTTTGGGTTTGTGCGTTTTCACAGCAACACCTGTATGAAAATGTATATAGTAAGAAATTAAGAAAAAGTAAATAAAATTTTATACTTTAAACATTATAAAGGGTGTTTATGAAGAGTATGTGCTGGTTAAAAGTTAAATATAACTTATTATTCAGGTTAATTACCTTAGACAGTCTCATGATCACTTTTTATTACCATATATTAGAAGAGTAGCAATCAGTGTTCAATGCCATATTAATCTCTTCAATTTTTTTTATCCATTTAATTTGAATACTCATTCATTGCTTTTTATTAAAGAAAGACCATCTCCAACTGAACACCGCATTCTAATGTATGTATACAGTACTCAGTTGAGGATGTCTTATGTCACCATTAGTGAAACTCTTCTAATACAAGACTCATAATATTCTTAATATTAATAAAAAAATTATCATGAAACTGTACGAGGCGATTAACCTAAATAATTAGTTCAAATTAAAACAACTTATCTACAACTAAATAAAATTAAAATTTATTAAAAACCAAAGAACTCGGAACGAAATAATTTATCTATTAAAAATATAGGCGTAATAGAAATCTATAAAAGGAAGATAGAAGAAGGAAGAGAGGCGTGGTCAAAGAAAAAACTCATAAATAAAGCATCCTGATGAATGGCTTCAGGCTCTACATGTCCCATCCATCTTAACCTCCTTTTCTGTATATCTTCAGATATTAACCTACCAGTCTCTGCAAGCAGTTCACTGTTAGTTCTTCTCCTACACAAGATCTCTCTGCTAATTGTAAGGAGGACTTTCTGTTCAAGTCTCTTGGATTCAGCTTTCTAGGGTACCTCTTAGAGGCCAGGTCTCGCAGCCTTATATCAGAGCTGGCTTTATCATGATATTTCACACCCTTAGCTTCAGATTTTTAGAGATTTCAGTATTCTTGACAGAGAGAAGGCTATGCTTACGCTTGTAATACGCTGGTCTATCTCAGTTCTTTTATCAATTATTGATGTTATTATGAAGCTGAGGTAATTTTCACTGTCAACTTTCGGAAATAATTTGCCATCCACACAGACCATGTTGTTCAGCTTACAACCAGATAATTTTATCCTTCATTGACTGGCAAGCCAATTACCTATACTTCTCTTAATAGAGTCTTTGGGAATCTTTTCATGTTTTCTTGGTTACTTCCTAGGACCACAATGTCGTCCGTGTAGGACAGAACTTTATGTTTCATTCCGATGTGTACCCCAACATTTTCGCATGATGTTCTTCTAATCACTTTTTCTAGGGCTAAGTTGAACAGCATTGGTGAGAGTCCAACTCCTTGTTTCAAACCTGTTCTGAATTCAAAAGCTTCAGATACTTCTCCTTGTATCAGATCTGCATTTAGGATCATTTGTACATGTGTTTGTCAGTCTTACCAATTTTCCATCTCAGTCATAATTTTCCAAAGACAATTTCTGTTTAAGCAATCATAGGTTGCTTTGAAATCGACAAATAAAGAATGCACATTCTGATCTATTTCCCATCATTTTTCGAATATCTGTTTCATGACAAAGACCTGAACACAAGAATTGTGTTCCTTCCTCTCCAGAACTCTACTTGGTGTTTGCCTCTTATATTCTCATAATACCCTAATCATAATACATTCATCGGTCTGTAATACTCCACTATATTCCACTTTTTCTACCTTTTGGTATGTCATTTAAACAATATAATTTTTAGTAAATGATTTCCCTTAATAGGCCTTGATATATGCCTTAATACATATTGTTAATAAATACACTATTTACCATAGAGATCATAAGTTTTTAATATATTTAACTTTTAAATAGTACATACCCTTTTTGGATTAATAAATAAATAAATTCTATACTTATATACTTTACCTGTCTTCATAGACATTAGTATAGGAGGTTTATTAACACCGTTAGCCCAGTCAGATGCAGAAACTGAGGGAACAGGTGCAGCGGTATCGGGATACAAATCATCTTGGAACTGATCACTCTAAAATTAAAATATTAAAAAAGAAAATTATTTACTATTAAGTGAAAAATTTTTTTTAATGTATAAATAATTAAAAATATATTACCTTTCTTGGTACAATCATGGATACTGGTTCACACAAGGGTTTGGTGGTATGGAGTTTATAAAAGCGGAATATTTCGCACTGAGTTACATTGCACCCTCGTTTTGGCATTATACCTAAACTCCTCTGAT
>NW_027112984.1:0-2748 GCF_000696795.3 Halyomorpha halys | reverse complement strand
GAATTGGACAAGAGATGATGAGGACCTCCTTATCAAGGAAACATCATTCCCCGCCCGTGCCTAAGCAACCAATGCTCAAAACCAAAACCTGTCTCAATGTTCCATCTAAACATCGATTGTAGCAAAACAGTTTCCTGTGTTAGCAAATGATTTCCTTTCTGAATATTATTCTTTAGCACTTTTTCTTAACTTTTATTTTTTCTTAAATGTATTGTAATTTCAATTATGATGGCAAGTTAAAATAAAATTTTTAAAATATTTGAATCTGCTCAACATGGCCTTGATTCAACAAACTTTTTGCAGGATTCGCGCTGCCATCTTGGCTTTGTTTTGAATAACATATTTATTATAGACGATGAAAATTGGTTAGCTTGCTTTTAGGTTTAATACTA
Source organism: Halyomorpha halys (assembly GCF_000696795.3). Classification (NCBI taxonomy): domain Eukaryota; kingdom Metazoa; phylum Arthropoda; class Insecta; order Hemiptera; family Pentatomidae; genus Halyomorpha; species Halyomorpha halys. Next base: position 2,356 of record NW_027112984.1, on the reverse strand, counting down.
CAAATAAACATGTTGAAATGATAAATCACTTAAAACCTACTAACAATCATTTATATATAAAAAATAACTATTTACTCATAAAAGAGGATATTATACTAAAAAGTCAGTTATATATAAAAAATAACGATTTACTCATAAAAGAGCATATTACAATATCTATAATCTTTTTTTCCCTGTTTATGAGGGTTATGTCTGGTTTGTTACGATACATTGTCAGTGATAATGGATTCATCCCCATTTAGCTCAATGGAGCGATTTTGAAATATTTTACTTGGATTATACTTATAATATGGTGTCCTTACTTCCAAGAGATTAAATTTAGGGCTGATAGAAACTTTTTGCCATATTATTTCGCCTCTCCTAGCACTGCTCTTCCTCCTGTGATATGCTGTATTGGTTCCAACGCAGCTGAGCATTACCAACATTTTTTGAATATAGTTTATTATTATTAACAATTTTCTCTTTTAAAAGAAAAATTACTATTATTTTTTTTTCTAATAAAACAATTGTTAATAATAATAATAATTAAATCCCAACTGCTACAACCCATGAAGGGTCAGAAGTGCAGTACTGTTTGAGGAAGTATTGTTACTAGACCAATGGTTATGCAAGGGGGTGATTTAGTCAGAATCACGCTTGACCACCAGATTTTTACCCTATTAAAGGTATCCTCTGCATGAGGCTGGATGTTACCCGGAGGACTCACGAATCCACAGGGCTGACTCACGGCTATGTGAAAGAGAAAATAATTATCTGCCACAACCTAATTCGAACCCGGGTCCTTGGAGTTAGTAGCCCAGTGCCTTACACTGAGCCACCCACTCCCATAATAATAATAATTATAAATTTTAATTTTAAGTATTTTAACCATGATTTTAATGAATTGACATAAGAAACCAATGATGTAAACCTTCTATATATAATAAGAAGTTCTGGAAATGGAGATCTATCTCTGAAACATCAAATGAAATTACAATTGTACTGTTTTGAATAAATGTACTGTTAATCAAGAGTTCCTATTGTCATGGACTCTTAAATGGTAATAATTAGATATGAAATCATACCGAAAGGTTAAAAAATTGGCTTACGATTTTGTATATGTTCTGGTTTTCAATCAATTACTTATTAATATGTTCCATAGCTTCTTAGAATCAAGAATAGATACTGTGTGAAACAAATTTAAAAAATAAATATATATTATTCAAAGATAGTAATATATTATGGAAAGTTAGGAAAGGATTGTAATCACATAAAATTTTTCAACTTTTTGAGATATAGCGCATCTGAGCCTCCTGTATAAAAAAAAAAAAAATAAATGAATTAAACACATTTTTTGGCCATTCATGTATGTTCATGGTTATCTTTCTGATAATTGGACTGATGTTATTGCTTTTTTTTTTTTTTTTTTTTTTAAATGGTTTTGATTCCAATGCTTTGTACATCAGTCACCGTATGTCCAATTTTGTTGTTTGTTATGAAATTTGAATTTAGAAAAATGACTACTAATTTGTTATATAATTTATATGATGTTCGACCTTTATTCCTTTTAATAACTCATTACATATATGGTTGATTTGGTTTAGATCTAGTCTAGATGTTTGGTTCATTAAATATTATGGGTATTCAAGATGTGTTAAATGTAAAATATTTTACCATGTTAAATATTATAAGTATAGGATTGTGAGCAGTCCTATTTAAAGTTATGTTAAATGTATAATAGCTCCTAGCGGATTTTCTGAGTAACTTGCTTTATAACCTTTCTTTCCAAAACTTCATGTTACTGTTTACTTCTAAGTTTTGATTAAAGTAATTTATTACAACATGCATAAAGAGAGTGAAAAGTGGAAGTTGTGTAAAAGTTTGGCTTCTGAGTGTTTTATTGATCTTCTGACTTGTGGGGAAGAGAATCAAAATGAGCTAATTGACAACTGTCTTTACATTATTATTATTGTCATTCATTGCTTTATTAGTTTTTAAAACATCCAAAACTATACTAACACAATCAAAACACAAAATACGAGCAAGTAACCTGACACAACAAACAAAACAGTGACGAGCTCAGCTGGTCTGTTGCGTGACATCATTCTCCATTTAACCATCTCTCAACCATGTTGTATGTTATATTGTTTATAATGTATGTTTATGTTATATTGTAGAAAAAAAAAGATAGTTATCTCACCCCAATTTTTTATTACTTTAATGAAAACAATGTATTATTACTAGTCAAAATTGATGAGTCTGCCAAGTATAGGTAGGGGTATTAAAAAATGGCAGCTGTTTCAAAGCGATAAAAAAAACTAATTTTTCATTTGGAGCTCTATATCTTAAAAAGTAGGAACAACACAAGAAAACCTAA
>NW_027112983.1:10750-11172 GCF_000696795.3 Halyomorpha halys | reverse complement strand
CAATCCTTACAGTCCAAAATCCTCAATGCTCCTTACATTGTCACAAATAAAATCATACATAAAGACCTTAATGTTACCTAGGTAACCGATTTAGCCCGAACCAGATATCGATCCTTCCATTATAAACTCCCTAACCATCAAAACTCTCAAGTTTTTAACCTTGCTTCTTCTATTCCTGACAATCCTCAGAGGCGACTGAAAAGAAGATGGCCCTCGAGACCTTCTAGTGTAGAAATATGATTAGAGTGCTACCAATGGGTAGTTTCTCTACAAGCCTGTATTACTCCATTTTGATATTACATCAAATTTACTTAATGTATTTTTATATAAATACAGTTGTAAATAGCAATAAATAAAAAGGTTTAAAGCGGTGTCGAGTTGACCTGAAATTTCCAGGCTTGTTTGGGTTCGATTCGACAATA
>NW_027112983.1:4848-6710 GCF_000696795.3 Halyomorpha halys | reverse complement strand
CATATTATATTAAATATATAATAACTATTAAAATATATGTAGCCAAAGTGGTGTAAGTCATTCTGTTCTCATAAGATTCATAATTCAGCCCAGTACGTAGGCTTGCAGAGCTTCCTCACCATTTCTACTGGGTAGGGATGTATTAATAATTATCAATGTTTATAATATTTACAATACCATAAAAATACATCCAGTAAATTTGGTTTAAGATCATAATGGATTGTTACATGCATGTACAGAAACAACCCATTGGTAGCACTCTAATAATATTTCTACATTAGAAGATCTTGAGGACCATCTTTTTTTCAGGCGCCTCGGAGGATTGTCAGGAATGGAAAAGGAAGCAAGGTTAGAAACTAGTTGTTTTCGGTGGTGAGGGAGTTTATAATGGTCACATGGAACATTAAGGTCTTTACGCATGATTTTATTTCGCATGAAGGATTTTGGATACGAGAGGAATTCGAAGGTTTAGTGGAGTCCCAAAGCTCAACTCCATAGGCATTATACATTGTCATGTAGATTAGTATTTTGTAATGAATTAGAAGTTAAGACCGTTTGTCTAGTAAGTGCTGTAATAGTCGGAATCGACGTGCAGTTTCCTGTATTTTCAGTCTTGTATGATGATTCCAGGTTAGTCGCTTGTCCAAATGTAGTCCAAGGTAGCGGAGAGGGGTAAGAGCAACATCATGGATCTCTAAAATGGTAATAAACACTGAACCAACGGGTAAACGTCCTAGGTGGAATTGGGTTTGGAGGGGCATCACTGGAAGGATGTATGCAGAGATCGTTTCGTGGTATCGGCATCGAACCTTCGGATTCGTTAAGCCTTTATTATTATTATTAAATGTGATAAATATAGGATTGTGTACAACCCAATATAAAGTCATGTTAAATGTTGAATGCATAACAGCTCCTATCGGATTTTTTGAGCAACTTGTTTTATAACCTTTCCTTCCAAAACTTCATGTTATTGTTTACTTCTAAGTTTTGATTAAAGTAATTTATTACAACATGTCTACATTTAGTGGAAAGTGAAAGTTTGGCTACTGAGTGCCTTGTTGATATTCTGACTAGTGAGGAAGAGAATCATTGATAGATTTATTTATTGGTAGATATTACAATCTGCCACACAGTTGTGGGCAATAGGTAATAGTGATGAATGATCTCATACATACTAAAATAAATTTTAAAAAACTCTCTTTGAAAATATATACAAACAAAATGAACATGACCAAACTATCTGTATGAAAAATGAATAAATAAAATAACATAATGATAAAATTATATATACAATATATACACAATCGACCTGAGGATCCCTGAGCCCACTCTATCCCCCACGTGTGAGGGGTTGAGCAGAGCTCATAAGATCCCAGCGCATCACTGGTAAGGAGCCAGTGGTAGAGAATCAAGATGAGCTAATTTACAAGTGTCAGTAAATTAATATTATTGTCATCCATTGGTATATTAGTTTTAAAAACATTCAGAACAATATTAACACAATCAAAACATAAACTACGAGCAAGTAACCTTACACAACAAACAAAAGAGTGACGAGCTCAGCTGGAATCATTCTCAGCGTGACGTCATTCTCTATTTAACAGATGCAGAAACAAACACTCAACCATGTTTTATGTTATACCATTTTAACATGCTAAAGGAAAGAACCAGTGATGCGGCGAGAGGGGTGCACTGGGATCTCTTGAGCTCTGCTCTACCCCTCACACGAGGGAGATAGAGTGGGCTTAGGGATCCTCAGGTCGATTGTGTAAATATTGTATATTAGAGTGTAAATGTGACTAGAGACTATATTATTTTATCATTATGTTATTTTATTTATTTATTTTTCATACAGATAGTTT
>NW_027112983.1:2092-3927 GCF_000696795.3 Halyomorpha halys | reverse complement strand
TTTAGCTTATGAAATGAAATAAAAAAATAACCTTATTCTGGGACATATGTCCCCTAAGAATAATTACATGGTTCATATAGTGAGATTTTTATCTGGCGAGCGTTTACAAATTTTCAGATAGTAGAATGAAATAACAGTGGTATATAGGAATTTTACATTGGTATAGCCGGCATTTTTAAGAATTTTAAAAGAGAATTTTAAAAGAGAAAATGACAACAAAGTAAAGGTATCCTTTATAACGTTAATCAATACCTGCCTATTTATTTGATTACAAAGATGTGGAGGTTTGGTTTTTCAATAAATGAAGGAATAGGTGTTCTAACACACGAAGGAACTGAGCTGTCACAACAACAAAAATGGCGGCGATGTCAACTGGTCTATTGTGTGACGTCATTCTCCATTTAACAGACCAAGTAACAGACTCTCAGCCATGTTAAATGTTATTTCGTTTTACCACGGCAAAAGAAGGCAATTTTTTTCGATTTAACATGAGTTTTTCCATTTAACATGTTAAACCAAAGATCATGAATACCCCTAATGTTGTTGAGAGTCTGGTACGAGGTCTGTTAAATGGAGAATAACCATTTTTTATATATAAGAAGATGGTTAGGGTTGCGGTCAAAAAAAGAACAAATAGTTTATAACTATTTTAATGTACGACGTTTCGCCCCACTTTGCACGTTGAACCAAGGTTGTCAGCCATTGCTTTATTAGTTATAAAAACACTCAAAAAATACTGACACAATCAAAACAAACTACGAGCAAGTAACCAAACGCGACAACAAAAAATGGTTATATATACCAAGGGTTCAACCTTTCGCCCATTAGATGTACAGATGTCTATTAACACTCAAATTAAAGCTAGTAGTACAAGAGCCCAATAGGAGAAAAAAGGTTATCTCACCACGATTTCTGATTACTTTAATGAAAACTATGTATAATTAATAGCCAAAATTGATGAGTCTGGCAAATATAGGTAGGGGAATAAAAAATGGTGGCTGTTTCAAAGCGATAAAAAAACTAAGTTTTCATTCGGAGCTCTGTATCTTAAAAAAGTAGGAACAACACAAGAGAATGTCATTTAAGGAATAGTAAATTTGCTAAAATATGAGCTCTAATAGAGTTATTTACGTTAAGTAGTTTTCGAGATATAGCTCATACATTTCATAAAAATGTTGTATGGGACGTACTAAAAGATCAGTAGTGAGTTAATTTATTTTGAAAAATGTATAGCTCAACAACCATGGTTTCTGAAATAAATTTTTCATAAATCAAACTTATTGTCCGAACAATAATAAATCAATTTATTTTAGCAAATATCATGATAACTACTATTTCTATGAATCTTATGGTCATAAACTACATTATAGTCCATTAAACTAGCTTTAGTTTGAATGCTAATAGACATCTGTACGTCACATTGTTCCTGAGCTAATATTTCAGAAAATTTACTCTTCTTCAAATAATGTTCTCTTAGATTTTCTTGTATTGTTGGTAGTTTTTAAGATATAGAGCTCCGAATGAAAAATTAATGTTTTTTTAAGGTTTTGAAACAGCCGCCATTTTTTATTCTCCCTACCCTATACTTAACATACTCATCAAGAAAGGTCATAAACTATTTCATAGTAAATTATACTAGGTTTAATTTGAGTGCTAATAGACATCTGTACGTCACATAGTTCCTTAGATATAGAAGTCTAAAAATAAATTAGCTAACTATTAATCATTTAGTACGTTCCTAACAACATGTTTATGAAATGTTGTTTTTTAAAAAGCTAAATCTCGAGAACTATTTAACGTAAATAACTCTTTTAGGGCTCATATTATAGAAAATT
>NW_027112983.1:0-422 GCF_000696795.3 Halyomorpha halys | reverse complement strand
TTTACAAGAGCTCACATCGATTTGAAGCTTCCAATAGCAGAGGTATTCATGAAGTTGTGTTAAATGTAAAATGTATTATCATGTTAAATGTTATATGTATAGGATTGCGAGTAGCCCTATTTAAGGTCATGTTAAATAGTAAATGCATAAGATAAACCTTCTCTTCCTAAACTTCATGTTTTTTTTTTTTTCGGCCAAGACTCCTATACTGCCTAACTATGGTTGGGGGTCAAAGTTCTTCATTTTGTGGGACCGCCACTCAATGAAAAAAGTCAACGTCCCAGGCCGGATTCGAACCGGCACCGCCAATAGACATCTAATTGGTAATAAGACTGTGTCTTAACCACTGAGCTATAGGCGGCCCAAAAACTTCATTAATATTTCTCTATTTAACATAAGTTTTTTCATTTAACACACTTTAA
>NW_027112982.1:7888-9200 GCF_000696795.3 Halyomorpha halys | reverse complement strand
AATGAATGAAACCTATTTATAATTACTATTCAAAATTGATGAGTCTTCCAAGTATACGTAGGGGGAATAAAAAATGGCGGCTGTTTCAAAACGATAAAAAAGACTCATTTTTCATTCGGAGCTCTATATCTTAAAAAGTAGGAACAACACAAGAAAATCTTTTCTTTTCATTTGCCAAATTTATATTCATATGTGAATATCATAAAAAATACTATCCCTACGAAGATAAGTGGCATAAACTACTTTATAGTAAGTTAAATTTCCTTTATTTTGTGTGGTGGCAGACATATGTGCGTTTTATGGATCTAGAGATATATTTTTTCAAAAATCCAACATTTTATACCACCAACTAGAAATTAACATTTTTCGAGTTTATTTCGTCAAATATCATAAAAACTACTACTCCTACAAAGATAAACATTATCAACTATTTTATAGTAAATTAAATTTGAGCGCAGGCAGACATCTGTACGTCCAATTGTTTCTGAAATAAAATTTTTCATAAATCAAATTTATTGTCCGCACAACTATAAATCAATATATTTTAGCAAATATCATGAAAACTACTATTCCTACGAAGATAAATGTCAGATACTTTTTTATAGTTCATTAACCTAGCTTTAATTTTAGTGCTAATAGACATCTGTACGTCTCATAGTTCCTGAGATATAGATTTCTCAAAATAAATTTATTAACTTCTAATCTTTCAGTAGATTTTTAAGAAATTTTGCTTTTTAAAAAGCTATATCTCGAGAACTATTCGACGTAAATAGCTCTTTTAGGGCTAATATTTCAGCAAATTTACTCTTCTTTAAATAATATTCTCTTAGATTTTCTAGTGCTGTTGGTAGTTTTAAAGATATAGTGCTCCGAATAAAAAATCAATCGTTTTTTAAGGTTTTGAAACAGCCGCCATTTTTTAATCCCCCAACCTATACTTGGCAGACTCTTCAATTTTACTAGTAGTTATACATATTTTTTATTGAAGTAATCAAAAATTGGGATGAGATAACTGCTTTCTTTTCTTCCCGGCTCTTGTACTATTCCTACCGTTCTCGTTTTCTGATAAGGTGAATACAAAACTTTAGATGTTCATGAAAAAATAATAAAAATAAAAATAAATAATAATAATGAAATAAAATGACAATAAATGAGTAGAGAGCCATATAGGACAACATACCTGTCCAAATGAATAAGATGAACAGACAAAAAATAAAAACGGAAACGCACTGGAGTGGGGAGGAGGTGGTGGTGGGGAAGAAGCAACGGTTTTATAACGTATTCAAATACGTCACGTATACAGGAAGTAGTG
>NW_027112982.1:3972-5803 GCF_000696795.3 Halyomorpha halys | reverse complement strand
CATGTTTGTATCATTTCACTATGTCACCTACAGCAAATTTACTTGTTGTATATATGTGTATACAGTTGTAAATAACAATAAATAAATTATTAAAACAAAAAAAAATTTTTTGCATTAATATTCTTAAATTGGTTTATTGGACAATTTTTTGTAACAATAGATTAGTAGATACTTGTACGTTTTAAGGTTCTTGAGATACAGATTTCTTGAGATAGAGATATTATTTATGAAATGCTGCTTTAAAAAAAAACTATATGTCTCGATCTATTGATTGTAAACAGCTCTATATTTCTAACTATATGAAAAAGATTTTTTAAAGGTTTTGAAATAACCATCATTTTGTTTTTCCGCTACATGTACTTGGCAGACTCATCAATTTTTATTAGTAATTATACATAGTTTTCATTATAGTAATGAAAAATGGGAGTGAAGTAACTGACTTTTTTCTTGTATTTGGCTCTTGTATTAAAACATGTTGTTACAATATCGATCTAGATATCATAGCTGAATTGAAAATTATTTGTATACATCATTTAATAAGAAAGGAGAGAATTGTTGAAGAGCAATTAAGACGACGACTGTTTATTGTTTGGCCACATGTGGAATGTAAGCGCGCACAATGAAGAGGGAAGATGGAGGAGGGGTACTCCAGGAGGGCCCTCGACTGGAGTGTACTCCAGCCTCCAGGCTACGCTGCCTGCCACGTGCTTGGACCGATGGGATACTGTTTCCAAGCACAATGACTGCTTCAATCTGCTCCGAAACACTAATAGCTAACCCACTGCACGAGTGCCAACTCATCGAATTATATTCGAGTGCCGCGAACCAATGGTCCGTGTGAGTGAGTAGAGCAACAGTAGGAGTGGGTTAGCTATACTGTGGGATCCTGTTAAGGCCACCTCAAATCGACTATTTCTTTATGTTTTAAGGCTTTAAAAAGAACAAACAACTAGCTGGTTCCAATATAAACATTTATTTGGTCAATTTAAACATTTGATAACTTTTTATTTATTTAATGTAATTTACAACTGTACAAAATAAAACAATAGGTAAATATGTTGTATGTTTCATATACACTTGAAAATCTTGGGAAGGAACCACCCATTGGTGGTACTTCAAACATTAATTTAAATTAGAAGGTCCCGTGGCCATCTTCTTTTCAGACGCCTCGGAGGATTATCAGGGATTGTTAAGGATGAAAGATTAAGAATTAATGGGTTAGGATGGTTAAGGAGTTTGGAATGAAAAGACGCATATCTGTTTTGGGTCAAATCTGCAACGAATGGGATGTTAAGGTCTTTGTGAATGAGTTTATTTGTAACGTAATAAGGAGCATCAAGGATTTTACGTAGGATTTTGGATTGTAACGATTGGATGCGGGAGGAATTTGATGGTTTGGTGGAGCCCCAGAGCTCAATTCCATATGTCCAAATTGGTCTGATTATCGTAGTGTATAAGATTTTTTGTAGTGAATGGGAAGTTTAGAGCGTTTGTCAAGTAAGTGTTGTAGCAATCGGAATCTACGAGCAGTTTCTTGACGTTTCAGTCTTGTGTGTGGATTCCAAGTAAAGATTTGAAAACTAAAACTAAAATAAACAAAAGGTGACTAAAACAATGAATACAATAAAAAACACCCTAAAGAAATAAATATGTAAAATAAATACTGTTCGACGAAAGGTTACGAGGTGTGTAGGTCGCAGCTGTGTAGCTAAACACATCGCTGCAATTTTAAACTGGTCCAAAGTTGGTGCAATGGCTCATAAACAGTCGAAATGTCCCGAAAGCCAAGATGGCGACACTGGCACTTATTGAGAGCAGACAGTGTCTAGTT
>NW_027112982.1:3424-3922 GCF_000696795.3 Halyomorpha halys | reverse complement strand
ATCAAGGATTTTACGTAGGATTTTGGATTGTAACGATTGGATGCGGGAAGAATTTGATGGTTTGGTGGAGCCCCAGAGCTCAATTCCACATGCCCAGAAAGGTCTGATTATCGTAGTGTATACTATTTTTTTTGTAGTGAATGGGAAGTTTAGTGCGTTTGTCATGAAGAGTTGTAGCAATCGGAATCTACGAGCAGTTTCTTGTCGTTTCAGTCTTGTGTGTGGATTCCAAGTAAAGATTTGAAAACTAAAACTAAAATAAACAAAGGGTGACTAAAACAATGAATACAATAAAAAACACCTTAAACAAATAAATATGTAAAATAAATACTGTTCGACGAAAGGTTACGAGGTGTGTAGATCGCAGCTCTGTAGCTTAACACATCGCTGCAATTTTAAATTAGTCCAAAGTTGGTGCAATGGCTCATAAACAGTCGAAATGTCCCGAAAGCCAAGATGGCGACACTGGCACTTATTGAGAGCAGACAGTGTCTAGTT
>NW_027112982.1:0-1531 GCF_000696795.3 Halyomorpha halys | reverse complement strand
TTTCATTCCATAACTTCGTGTTATTGTTTACTTCTAAATTTTAATTAAAGTAATTTATTACAACATGACTAAAGTGGAAGTTGTGTGAAAGTTTGGCCACAGAGTGCTGTGTTGATCTTCAAACTTGTGAGGAAGAGAATCAAGATGAGCTAATTGACAACTGTCATTGCATTATTATTATTGTCATCCATTGCTTTATTCTTAATAAAAACATCCAAAACAATACTAACACACCAAAACACAAACTACGAGCAAGCAACCAAACACAACAGTAAACAAAATGATGAGCTCAGCTGGTCTGTGGCGTGACGTCATTCTCCATTTAACAGACCTAGTAACAGACTCTCAGTCATGTTACATGTTATATCGTTTAACTTAGTAAATTAAGGAAATAATTCTCCATTTAATATAAGTTTTTCCATTTAACACGCTTAAACATGTTAAACTGAAGATCAAGACAACTCCTGCTATAAGGCTCATAGCACCTGACAGAAAAAACACTTCTTTAAAAAAAATATATTTTTTTAAAATGCCCAGGATGTAGCAAGACAGTAGTACTTTTTACAGTATTTGTAAAATATATTCGTCACTTGCATATATTTTTTAAAGTTTAACTATGCATCGCATATCTAATAAAAACATTATGTACAATATATGATAATTAATAATAATAATAAAAGTTTAGCGAACCCAAAGGTTCGATGCTGATACCCACACACATGTCTTTATATATACTGTATATAAAGGACATCTGCTCCTTACCAGCTAATGTAAGTACCAGAATCAGAGCGGGGGGAGAAGACATTGGGGACACGAGCCCTAATAGTGTTATTGCTACCCCTAATGTCTTCCCCCTTATTTAATATTGTGGCTCTCCCCGTCACCAGGGTAAACTATAAACAACTTAATTATCACTTCTAACAGCTCTCAAGGGTAAGCTCCCCTGTTTGGGAATCTGAGGTCAGGAGGGGGGAGAGAAGGACAATACATAATATATTGCTAAAGGGTATATAACAATTTATTTATTCTAATCTATAGTATTTATATTGAGATGCCCTATAGCTTTGTTATTTTGAACCTAACCATCTAATATCTTCACAGAATTTACACCACCGATCTGTTAGTAGGTTTTTTTGAGAAAATTATGAAATTCGAAAACCTGTTTTTTAGTAGAAAATATCGGTTTTCAATGTATGTATAACACTTCGGTTGCAAGTGAGGGGAATTTTGTGAATAAAGTAAGGACACGGCTAAATAGCAAATCGATAGACGTCCTCTGTTTACTGAAATCATATTTCATTAAACAAAAAAATAAATAGAATATTTAAATTTGTATTAAAATTGCCCGGAATAGAAAATACTCGGTCCTTTGCTTAATTGTCTTTAAAACTTTTTTTTTTTAATAATTTATTTATTGATATTTACAACTGTATACCCATATATACAACAAGTAAATTTGCTGTAGGTGACATAGTGACATGATAAAAACATATGGAGAATCTACCCACTGATAGAACTCCAATAACATTTC
>NW_027112981.1:192350-201264 GCF_000696795.3 Halyomorpha halys | reverse complement strand
TTAATTACAGCTGTGAATTTGACTATCAATGTATGTGGTCATTCCAACACAAATCATAACTATCGGCGAATTGGCAAACTCATGCCTGGTATAGGATTTGGAAGGAAACATTTTACTACGCATGCGCCTAAGTGCCGGTTGCAATTGTTTCACCCCAATTTTTGATTACTTTAATGAAAATTATGTATAATTACTGATGAGTCTGCCAAGTGTAGGTAGGGGGAATAAAAAATGGTGGCTGTTTCATAACCTTAAAAAAACATTAATTTTTCATTCAGAACTCTATATCTTAAAAACTACCAACAACACAAGAAAATATAAGAGAACATTATTTAAAGAAGAGTAAATTTGCTGAAATATTAGCCCTAATTGCGCTATTTACGTCCAATAGTTCTCGAAATACAGCTTTTTAAAATGCAAAATTTCTTAAAAATCTGCTGAAAGATTACTAGTTAGTTAATTTATTTTGAGAAATCTATGTCTCAGGAACTATGTGACGTACAGATGTCTTTTAGCACTCAAATTAAAACTAGTTTAATGGACTATAAAGGTGCTTATGACCTTTACCTTCGTAGGAATTGTAGTTTTCATAATATTTGCTAAAATAAATTGATTTATAGTTGTTCGAACAATAAGTTTGATTTATGAAAAACTTTATTTCAGAAGCCATTGGATGTACAGATGTCTGCCAGAGCTTAATTAAATTTCTTATAAAAAAAGTTGATAATGTTTATCTTTTTAGGAGTAGTAGTTTTTATGATATTTGGCAACATAAACAAACAAAATGTTAATTTCTAGTTGTTCGTATAAAATGTTGGATTTTTGAATAAATATATCTCTTGGTCCACAAGACGCACATATGTCTGTTAGCACTCAAATTAAAGGAAATTTAACTTATTATAAAATAGTTTATGACGCTTATCTTCATAGGGGTAGTAGTTATTATGATATTCACATATCAATATAAATTTGGCAAATAAAAATTTGTCCAAACTACTATAAATCAATTTATTTTAGCAAAGTTCAAGAAAACTACTATTCCTACGAAGATAAACATAATAAACTACTTTATAGCTCATTAAACTAGCTATAATTTGAATGCTGAGAGACACCTGTACGTCAAATGTTTTGGAGATATAGATTTTTCAAAATAAATTCAGTAACTACTGATCTTTTAGTACGTCCCATACATTTTTATGAAATGTTGCTTTTTAAAAAGCTATATCTCGAGAACTCTTTTATGTAAACAGCACTATTAGGTCTCATATTTTAGTCAATTTTCTCTTCTTTAAATGACGTTATGTTAGGTTTTTAGTGTTTTTGGTAGTTTTAAGATATAGAGCTCCGAATGAAAATTTTTTTTTATCGCTTTGAAACAGCCGCCATTTTTTATTCCCCTACCTATACTTGGCAGACTCATCAGTTTTGACTATTAATTATACATAGTTTTCAATAAAATAATCAAAAATTGGGGTGAGATAACTGCCTTTTTTCTCCTCTTGGGCTCTTGTACTATAGTTTTACTAAACTGTTGGACAAATCTAACTTATACAAATTTTAGTTTTACCTGAGATCGGTACCAAAGGGCATAATTATTTGACAGTAGTTTACTGTTACTCTGACAAGTTTACTAGTCTCCAATAAATGAATGAGTTCTTTTCATTTGTTGAACGGCTTACATTCCTTTAGAATAGATAGTTTTAAAAAAATAATTATTTGTAATAACCCTATTATAAAATTACAAATGTTAACGTTCTTACAATAAACCTGAAAATGTTTATCCTTCTTTAATATTGTTGTTCTGAAGTACTCGTAAAAGTAATTTTATTTTATCAAATTTTATTTATGGATTAATATAACAATCTCCTTGAACCTTGGGCAGTAAGTAATTGTGATAAATAAATCACATTCATCCCAATATTAAAAAATAATTATGATAAAAAAAGTAAATAATTTGTTTTTGTTTTTTTTATATGTTTATTGAAATTTACAACTGAACATAATAATACATTCAGTAAATTTATAATGGAGTGATACAGGCCTTTAGATAAAATTGTATACTAATACCCATTGGTAGTAATCTAATAACTTTTTATTATAAATTTTTACTTATCTTTAGTTATATACTTATCGTTTATACTTGCCCACCCTCAGCGGAGAAGGGGGTGAGTTAAAGTAAAAAAAACAATATATATAAATGCAAAAGAGAAAAATAGAAACAAAACAATAAAGAATAAATTGCTCCTTAGCCGCCACGTTATATTTTTCACGTGGAAATTACGAAACCCCGAAACAATATTCCCACAATATAACTAAAATATACCCCTATATAAACAATTATTGAACTATGACCACTGGCGAATACCTTTACATGTAGATAACAGAAAACCTAGGGGTGTTACCTTCCACCTATTGAATTATCGTAATATTAAGTGAACATAACCAAAAATAAATAAGGAAATTAACAAGTAGAAAGCAGAGAAAGAACAGCAGAACTATATGTACAAAAGATTAATAATAAGAAGAGATATATGTACGCAGAATGGAAAAAGGAAAAAAAAGAATTCATATCAATTAATAAAAGAATTAAAATTTATAAGTTGACTTAACCTTAACTTAAATGCTTAACCTTATTTATTAAATTTATATTATTATACAAAAGAGTATAAAAGCGAATAAAAAATATAAACAAAATAAAATTAGTTCAAACCCCACGTAGTCTTTGGTGTACTTCTGGCAGAACACAAGGTTGTCCGATATTTCTTTTCCGGTCACCATCTCACCTTCCCCAGAAGTATAGAGATGACACCTGCCACCACTCTCATTATATCCAGAAGGTGCTGAAAACATGTTGCCACGCACTGCACTATATCCCACACACTTCTAGTGTTACTGACCGTCCATTGAAGTAAGACACCATAATTTTGAAAAACAAAACATTAACGATAACATTTCTCATATGGTGATATTTCGATTAAAACAGTAAAGACACAGGGCCTCATAAACTATCACCACTTCAAATTGAACAGTCGTAACGTGTTCAAAAATCAAACAGTCACCTTCACAAAACCCAAACCCACTCGTCTAAAACATACCTGTTTTTTTTTTTTTTTCTGTAAATTAAGAACAGAAGATTGTAAAGGGTATTAAATGAATTTTGATGTACATAGAATTATAAAATCAAAAAAATATTTCGAGTTAAGTAGACTAAAAAAAAAATTGTTTTAAAGAAAAAATATTTTTTAAAAACACTTAATTACAAATTTTTAAATTTAAAAAAATATAAATTTTTGGAATTGATTTTGGGGCATATTTATTCTCTTCCAATGTCTCATTTTCACTAACAAATTTCATAACTCTTTAAATTAAAATACAACGTTGCTGAAACGCTTACAAAGCCGAATTTTCTCTCTTCCAGCCCCATATAATATATTTTAAATGCCTTTAGTGGGCAAAAACAAAAGTGGGGAAAAAGTAGTTTCAAATAAAAACAAACTTCCCATACGTTTTACTTTACTTTTGTGGTACTGATTTCCTTACGAATTTACAGTTTATACCACTTCTTGTAATTTAACAAGCCTTTAGCTCCTCATAAGTTGTTATGTGTTAAAGAAATCTATTGCCATTTTACAAAAAAATATGTTGATAATTTATTTTTTTTACTAATATGAGAATTTGTATTTTATTTTAGGGTTTTCTATGTTACGAAAAACGAACATAGGGTCTTGTCAACGCGCCCTAGTAGCTGAGCCAAAACACATTTTACATAATTTTAGAAATACTTATATTATATTATATACCGCTTTTCTCCCAATTTTTAATGTAAAAAGAATTATAAAATTAAAAATAACACTTCCAGTTAAGTAGACTGAAAAAAAAATAATATTTTTAAGCAAAAATATATTTTAAGGAACACATAGTTACAATTTTTATATAATTCAAAAATTATAAATTTTTGGAATTGATTTTTGGGGATATTTATTTTCTCTTGATATTCCCCTCAAGTAACCAATTTCATAACTTCTCAAAAATTTCATTTAGAAAGCTGAATTTTCTATCTTCCAGCTCCCATATCATATATTTTAAATTCTATCTTTATATGGGATAAAAAGTAGTTTCAAATAAGAGCAAACTTCCTGTTTAAGTAAGGCGCCCCCTCACTTCTGAAAGGAAATTCATGATGCCATCTAGTGGCAAGGATATGCAGTAAGAAGCCTGGGCAGCCATCTTGGTCCCCAAACATAGTGAGTGAGTACCAGAAAAGAAGCCATCGTGGCCTGTACCAGTAAAGAAGCCACCCTGACCTGTACCGGAGAAGAAGAGTTTAGAACTCTTCAATAAAGTCTCTTCTCATAATGATGAGAGAGTAAATCCTTCGATTCAGGCGAGAGAGGCGGCGGCGGCAGGAGGATGAGAAGAGAGAACCCTACTTCCCTAATCACATGCACATTAGAACCAACCTTCAAGCTCCATAGAATCGAACAAGTAAAATGTAATATTACCATCAATTAATGTAATAAAACTAACCAACTAACATATATTGTAACTATTTTGCTCAAATCTTAAAACAAATTGTGTCAGAAAACTTCAATGAGAATAGAGGTTATTTCATTTTAAAACCATATATCAAGTTATTTAAATACAGTCCACTCCATTATTACCATTATTAATTTGAACCAGCTTACCAGTATAATAATTAATTTGGGTAATATCCCCCAATTTTTACTCCGGGGAATACCTAAATTAAACACTTCCCATACGTTTGCTTTACTTCTGTGGTACTGATTTTCTTACGAATTTATAATTTATACGTTTTTTTGTTTCATTACTATGAAAATTTATATTTAAGGGTTTGCTATTTTACGAAAATCGAACATAAGGTCTTTTCAACGCGCCTTGGTAGCCGAGCCATAAACGTTTTACATGATTTTTAATACTTATACTATATCATATACATTTTCTCTGCAAGTATTTAATGCTTATCATAACTCGATCGATTATTTTTTTTCTGTAGAAAATGACAAAAGATTGTTGATGGTATTAAATGTACAAAGAATTATAAAATCCAATTAACACTCCCAGTTGAGTAGACAAAGAAAATATTTCTAAGGAAAATTATTATTTTACCTCTTTTGAAAACCCTTAATTGCAATTTTTTATATAATTGAATTTTTTTTTATTCATTTACAACTGTATAAAAAATACAACAAGTAAATTTGATCATAATGACATAATGATAATGATATGATACAGCATGTAGAGAAACTACCCAGTAGTAGATTTCTAAAAACAGTTTACAATATAAGGCCACGAGGCCATCTTCTTTTCAGGCGCCTTGGAGGATTGCCAGGAATGGGAGAGGAAGCAAGGTTAGAAACTAGTGGGTTTGGGTAGTTAGGGAGTTTATTATTGAAGGAATAATATCGGGTTCGGGCTAGATCGGTTACATAAGGAACATTTAGGTCTTTATGGATGGTTTTATTAGGATTTTGGATTGCAAAGATTGGATACGAGAGGAATTCGAAGGTTTAATTGAAAAATATAAATTTTTGGAATTGATTTTTTGGGGATATTTATTTTCTCTTGATGATATCCCCCTCAAGTAACCAATTTCTTAATTCCTCAAAATTTCATTTAGAAAGCTGAATTTTCTATCTTCCAGCTCCTATACCAATATATTTTAAATTTTATGCCTTTATATGGGAGAAAAAGTAGTTTCAAATAAAAACAAACTTCCCATACGGTTAATTTTAATCCGTTTTTTATTATTTCGTGCAGTTTAGGAGGAACCAGAGTAAAAATTAATTTTGGCCTCTTTCGAAACCCTTTAATTACAGCTTTTCATGTAAATCAAAAATTATAAATTTATTTTTGATGTCACACTTTAACTAACAAATTTCATAACTCCTCAAAATTTTATTTAAATTCAGCGTTACTACAGCTGTTCGAAAGCTTAGTTTTTTTTTTTTCCGCTTCCCTTTTCAATATATTTGATAACAATTAATAGAAAAACTTCTCATACGTTTTATTTTACTTTCCGAGTTTTAATTTGCTTATGATTGAGATAAATATATGAATATAGTGGGCGTTGTGGAACTTCATTGACGTGTTACACGTTATGTTTGTCGTTACATGTTATGTTATAATTTAACTTACTACTGACAAACATGTTACATTACGTGATCTTGAAGTAGAGTACTTCGTCCAACGATTCATCTGACTTTCTTCCAAATCCAAAACCATTTTCGTATTTTAAAAGAGTTTTATGCATTTCTATGTATTCTTTTTAAGAACAACTATCCGTAAAAAATTGTCTATGTTCCAAGTTTTTATCGACAAGTGTTTAAAGGAAGTTTTTTTTTTTTCTGTCAGAGGAATAAGTTCCCTTGTCGACTCCGGTGAGTTACGCCTTTGTTAAAACGGAAACGTCTTTAGTTCCGTGCCATTAACTCTTTCCACTCTCTAGATCTTCTTCGTACATCCCACGATCTTTAAGAGGGATAGAAGAAACTTCTTCATTTTTTCAGTCTTTTCTGTTAATTTACAACAAAGATATTATTCAATCTAAATTAAATTTAAAATGTAATATAATTAGAATTTTATTTTTAAATTAACGGATAACATGAACATATTTTCAATTAAAAATAATATTTGATAAAAATTATTGGACTTTTAATAAAAATTACCCATAATGATTGAATAAATTTTACTTTTTTTTAAAAATTTATTTATTGATATTTTACAACTGTACATAAAATACATCAAGTAAATTTGAACAAACCATAATGGTACAAGAGCCTAAGAGGAGAAAAAAGGCAGTTATCACACCTCAATTTTTGATTACTTTAATGAAAACTATGTATAATTACTAGACAAAATTAATGAGTCTGCCAAGTATAGGTAGGGGAATAAAAAATGGCATTTTTTCAAGCAAATAATTTCACAATACTCACTCGCAACCTCCCCCCGGGTATTTGTGAGGTCCGTTAGCCAATGGGTGGCCCTCACAAAAAACCCACACTCATCCTATGAAAACCTCGTCAAGAGACACGCGATGTAATTCCTTAGTACACCGTGCGAGGCCTTGAACCTCCATAGTCTGTCGTGGCAGAAGAAGAAATTACATTAATTAATATGTCGATTTTTATTTGTTTGAATAAACTCATTTATTTATAAAAAATATATCTCAGAAATCATAAGACGTGAAGATATTTACCAGGACTCTAAATAAAGGAAATTTAACGTACTATAAAGTATTTTACCACACTTATTTTCGTAGGAGTAGTAGTTGTTATGATACTCCCATCTATCTATCTATCTATCTATCAGTTGGCGCAACAACCTGCGATGGGCCTTGGTTTGGGGCTGGTGCTTTCCCGGTCCAACTTCAGACTCCAACCAGGGCCCTGTTTCATAATAAAGTACAAACTAATACTATTAGTCTTGTAGGACAACATTTTTGCATGTACCCTACTTTCCTTTTCCTTATTAATGGAGGGTGCGAAAAAAAAAAAAAAAAAAAAATTAGTCTTGTAGATTTACCTTAATTCAATAACACAGACTTGTACAATAGTAACTCGTACTTAAGTATTTTTTGATTCCTGTAATATCACTAATAGTCATCCCTATTATAAAAAAAAAAAGTATTAGTATTATTAACATACTTGTTTCTACACTTGTACTATGAACCAATACTATTAGCTTTCATTATGAAACTGGGCCCTGGTCTCATGTGTCTTGTTACACGCCATCCATCCACCGGAGCTTGGGCCGTCCAATTCTTCTTGGACAATGGATTTCTTCTTCCTTGACTGTTTTAAGCATTTCGTCGGGACTCATCCGTGAAACATGTCCTGCCCATCCAAGGCGTCTCAGCCTAACAATGGTCATAAAGTCAATATCCTGCAGCAGCTCATAGAGTTCCTTATTTCTTCTTCTTTTCCAGTCTTCCCATAGATAGTTCGAAGGATCTTAATCTCGAAGAACAGCAGATTATTTCTATTCTGTGTGGATAGGTTCCATGGCTGGGAGGCTTATGTTAGGATAGGCCTAATTAGAGTTTTCTCTAATATGATGCTCTCATATGAATATTAATTTTAATCCAAAATCCTACGTAAAAACCTTGATGCTCCTTATTACGTTACAAATAAACTCATCCTCAAAGACCTTAACATCCCATTCGTTGCAAATTTGACCCAAAACAGATATCCGTCTTTTCATTCCAAACTACTACTCCCTAACCCATCCTAACCCATTAATTCTTAATATTTCATCCTTAACAATCCCTAATAATCCTCCGAGGCGTCTGAAAAGAAGATGGCCGCATTAAATTAATGTTTAAAGTACCACCAATGAGTGGTTCCTTCCCAAGATTTTCAAGTGTAAATGAAACATACAATATATTTACTTATTGTATTTATTACTTGTACGGTTGTAAATCACATTAAATAAATAAATAATATTATTAATTTTACATTGGACATTTTGTCTGAACAACCAAAAATCACTTTATTTTAGCAAATATCATGAAAACTGCTACACCTACAAAGATAAATGTCATAAGCTACTTTATGTTCCATTAAACTAGCTTTAATTTGAGTGCTAATAGACATTGGTACGTCTCATAGTTCCTGAGATATAGCTTTCCCAAAATAAACTACTGACTACTAATTTTTTATGAAATGTTGCTTTTTAAAAAGCTAAATGTCGGGAACTATATTAAACCTAAATAGTTCTACTAGGGCATATTTTTAACAAATTTACATTTCGTATTCTAGCAAATTTACTCTACTTTAAATTAGGGATGGGATATCGATATTGATATTATCGAAATATCGGAAAAAAAAGGAAAAAAAAAAGAAAAGAAAAGTCGCACCTTTAAAGTATATATAGATAAAAGAAATATACACTCCAA
>NW_027112981.1:188839-191060 GCF_000696795.3 Halyomorpha halys | reverse complement strand
TACTGAACAAAAATATTGGATTGTTTTAAATACAATTTATTGAAAAATAAATTAAATAAAAAAAAAATCTGTATCCCTGCGGTTGTGCAACAAGGTGATTTCCTCAGAAACACGCGTGACTACCAGATTTTTATCCAATTAAGAGTACCCACTTAATGAGGCTAGTTGGACCATGGGTACTTCAATCCACAGGGCAGACTCACGGCCCTCAATATTATCAGTTTAAAGGACTATAAAGAAGTTTATGACCTTTACTTTCGTAGCAATCGTTCATGATATTTGCATGATATCGTTCATGATAATAGCAGTGTTCATGATATTTGCTCAAATAAATTGATTTATAGTTGTTCAGACAATAAGTTTGATTTATGAAAAACATCATTTCATAAACCATTGGACGTACAGATGTTTGCCAGCGCTCAAATTAAAGCTAGTTAAATTTACTACACATTCCTTCCATTATAAACTCCTTAACCACCCAAACCCACTAGTTTCTGACTTTGATTCCTCTTCCATTCCTGGCAATCCTCCGAGGCGCCTGAAGAGAAGATGGCCTCATGACCTTTATTGTAAAATATTTTTAGAGTTCTACTACTGGGTAGTTTCTCTACATGCTGTATTATATCATTATCATTATGTCATTATGATCAAATTTACTTGTTGTATTTTTCATACATTTGTAAATATCAATAAATAAATAAATGAAAATAAAAAAATTACTACAAAATAGTTTATTATGTTTATCTTTGTAGGATTAGTAGTTTTTATGTTGTCCAATTTTATGATATTTGAGAAAATAAACTCACAAAATGTTAATTTATAGTTGTTCATATAAAATGTTGGATTTTTGAAAATATTAATCTCTAGATCAATATGACACACATATGTCTGCCAGTACTCAAAATAAAGGAAATTTAACTTACTATAAAGCAGTTTATGAACCTTATCTTCGTAGGGGTAGTAGTTTTTATGATATTCACATATGAATATAAATTTAGCTAATGAAAATTTGTCCGAACAACTATAAATGAATTTATTTTAGCAAATATCATGTAAACTAGTACTCCTTCGAAGATAAACATCATAAAGTACTTTATAGCTCATTAAACTAGCTTTAATTTGAGTGCTAATAGACATCTGTACATCAAATGGTTTTTGAGATATAGATTTTTCAAAATAAATTCCCTAACTACTGATCTTTCAGTACGTCCCATACAGCATTTTTGTGAAATGTTGCTTTTTAAAAAGCTATATCTCGAAAACTCTTTAACTCAATAACTCAATTAGGGCTCATATTTTAGCAAATTTACTCTTCTTTAAATGACTTTCTCTTAGTTTTTCTTGTGTTGTGCCTACTTTTTGAGATATAGGGCTCCGTATGAAAAATTAATTTTTTTCATCGTTTTGAATCAGCCGCCAATTTTTTATTTCCCCTACCTATACTTGGCAGACTCATCAATTTTGACTAGTAATTATACATAGTTTTTATTAAAGAAATCAAAAATTGGGGTGAGATAACTGCCTTTTTTCTCCTCTTGGGCTCTTGTACTATATCTAGGTTATATAATGTAATAAGTTCCTAAAAAATGTTGCATCATTAAATTAG
This sequence comes from Halyomorpha halys, assembly GCF_000696795.3. Classification (NCBI taxonomy): domain Eukaryota; kingdom Metazoa; phylum Arthropoda; class Insecta; order Hemiptera; family Pentatomidae; genus Halyomorpha; species Halyomorpha halys. The sequence goes on along the minus strand of NW_027112981.1, from coordinate 189,454 downwards.
AACGCCTTGAGAGGGACCGAGGCATCACGCATAGCCGTCCTGCAATGCGGGACTTGCTGTTGCATCTAAGACCCTGCAGCTATTTTCTTATAATACCACTCCTTTGTTTTCTGCAGTTCAATTTTTTTTTTATCTTGCACTTTGTAATCATACAAACCTCAGTTATTTTATTTTATGAAGTGTTTTTAACATTCAGATTTATATAATATTAGGTATATATATTTTTGTAAAAAGTCATTAATGTCTTTATTTCATTCGTAGTTTAATTTCACTTACCTATATATGGTATATATAGAAAGGAAAGTATTCCAATCGGGCTGAATTTCGGACTCGAATTCCCGACGTAAATACATGTTCTGAAGTACTCTGATTCCAGCCTGACTGAGAACAGCCTAGACATTTCTATAAAATTCACTTACTAGAAGTGCTACTGTATAACTCTATCCATATCAGAGCCCCTAATCAAAAAAAAAATATTTTTAATCTCTGTAGTACAATATTACTATATTACATGAAGAACTGAGGAAGATTAATATGGTTATCAACCCTGGAAAAACAAAAGTAATGAGGGTTGGGAAGAAGAAACTAACACAAACTTATGCAAGGTTAGCAATG
>NW_027112981.1:185615-187489 GCF_000696795.3 Halyomorpha halys | reverse complement strand
TTTCTCGAAAATGACTAACAGTTTTTATTAAACTCACGATGTAGATTTAAAATAAAGTAGTCCTCATTATCAGAAAGGCCTTGAAATACTCTAACAGTGCTTAAATAACGAATTTATAAAAAAATCTTCCTCTAAATTACACTTAATTTTGTCTATTTGAAAAAAAATGTACAGTACCAATGGTAATAATAAACGACTGTTAGAGAAATACTTTATTTATTCATCTATGCTGCCTAAATACATTAGGTTGCTATCTCACACAGCATACTTATCAATCCGTAATCGGACATATATACATTACACATATATGGTATAATCATAAAAAAAAGATATACAATAATAGGATATAATAAACAATTTTTTTTCACCCCTACAGTTTCCTTTTACAATCCATTTCGGTCTGTACAACCAATACAAATGTTTCACTCATTCCTATTTTTCTTTATCATTTCTGCTCCTCCAATTTCACCCTTTCACAATTTTTCTATTCACCCGATCAACAAATTCACTCTTCGGAATTCACCCTTCTAGATTCTCTTCAGTGACCCACTTAACAAATTCAATATTAGATGGTAATGTGAGATCAGACCATCATTCATAGTCACAGCAGTAGATCAGTTTACCAAGAACAAACAACTAGATACATTATACAAAAATAAAATATGACAGAATTTAATGAATAAATAAAAAACGAAAAATAGAAACAGGCTTTAATAAAACAAAAAAAAAAAAACGAGACTGCCTGAACTCTTTTGATTGTAATCATATGCTTACGACTTCATTACCATTTCTTGAACTTATTCTTGAAAAGAAAAAAAATTATATGCCTTATTTCCACATCAAGAAACCTAAATATATATTTTTATTAAATTTAGAATTAGTGTTTTCTACTGTCCAAATCTTACAAAATGGTTTGTGTGTGAACAGCCTATGGAATCGATTTTTAACATTTGTTTTGCTATACAAGACCGTAAATTCCTACCCTTACATACTTCCTCATTATCCGTTCTTATCTCTCCGACAGATTATTTAAAGCGTTTATTCATCTCACTTTCCTCGGTCTGCTGGTGTACCTCAGGGTATAAATCATAGAGCATCTTGAGACTCCATGTTTAGTTCAATTTTTTCATACCTTTCATCTTCTGCCTCCTGAACAATAAAAATAAATAAGCCTATTTTTCTATATAAGGGGTATTTATGATGTGTTTAATGTAAAAAAAACAAAAACATCCAAACTCTCCGACAGTTTGTTTCAAGTTAATCATAACAGCGCTTATTCATCCCACTTTCCTCAGTCTGCTGGTGTACCTCAGGGTATTATCATTGTTCCTATTCTTTTTATAGGTATTACATCTAACATCCCAACCCATCCTAAAGCTATCCTCGCTCCTATGCCGAAGTCACGTGTCTATTGTCAGTGAATAAAAATCCTTTCATTATATCCCAAACCCTCCAATCCCACATCACCACCCTTGAATGGTGCCAAAACTAGATGATTAAAATAAATTCCACTTAATCTCACTAAATTACATTTACCATTCATCAAAAACCCATGACCTCCTGTCCCTCACAATCCTTTAATAGTACCACACTCGTTCCTGTCGAACATATCTGTTACTTATGGATAGTTCTAAGGATTTTGGATTGAAGGATGGGATATGTTTATGTAAAAGAGCCGGGAAGAAAATGAAGCAGTTATCTCACCCAATTTTTGATTACTTTAATAAAAACAATGTATAATTACTAGTCAAAATTGATGAGTCTGCCCAGTATAGGTAGGGGGATAAAAAATGGCGGCTGTTTCAAAACCTTAAAAAAACATTTATTTTTCATTCGGAGCATTATATCATAAAAACTACCATTAACACTAGAAA
>NW_027112981.1:182746-183985 GCF_000696795.3 Halyomorpha halys | reverse complement strand
GGATGACTTGATTTGTGACAAAGTAAGGAGTGTTAAGGATTTTACGAAAGATTTTCGACTATAAGGATTGGATTCGGGATGAATTTGATGGTTTAGTGGAGCCCCAAAGCTCAATTCCGTATGTCCAGATAGGCCTTATAACAGTCATGTAGATCAGTCTTTTGCAATGGATTGGCAATTTAGACCGTTTGTCTAGTAAATGTTGTAATAGTCGAAATCGATGAGCAGTTTCCTGTTTTTTCAGTCTTGTATGAGGATTCTGTTGTAATTTAAAATCTAGAAGACTAATCAGAAAATTATTTTTATATAACAGAAATAAATGTTTTTGGTAATTTTTTTTTTCTAATTTCCAATCCTAATATACAATACTAGAGTACTCTCACAAAATTACTTTTACGAGTACTTCAGAACAACAATATGAAAGAAGGATAACATTTTCAGGTTTATTGTAAGAACGTTAACATTTGTAATTTTATAATAGGGTTATTACTAAGAATTATTTTTTCTAAAACAATCTATTCTAAAGGAATGTAAGCTGTTCAACAAATGAATAGAACTCATTCATTTATTGGAGACTAGTAAACGTCTCCAATAAATGAATGAGTTCTTTTCACTTGTTGAACAGCTTACATTCCTTTAGAATAGTTAATTTTTGAAATAATAATTATTTGTAATAACTCTATTATAAAATTAAAAATTGTACAAAAAAAACAAAAAAATTGTGACTTAATTTAAGTAAGTATCTTATTTAGCTAGCAATGAAGTAGGACTGCACAGCTTTGTTGTTTTTGTTCTTTTTTCTCTTTCTCAATATATATATATATTTTTTTTTTTCCTCAAGAAACTTAGACACCATTTTAATGTTCAGGATATAGATCGGTGAGTGTGATGCTTTTTTGGTTTTCAAAACCGAGGGATATTAAAGAATTCACTCAAAACATATTATTTATGTTAAGCTAGAAATGTTATACTTTGCCCCATCAAGTCGGACTTCATTATATATTCTGGAGTAATCCTAGTTGGATTTAGTCGCTGAAAGGTGAGGGGAAATTAAAAACAATTTATCTCGATTAAATATCAACAGGACCAAGTTTCGACAAGGGACATAAGAAACTTTAATATCAAATACTTGCGTGATGGATCGGTGTTTGGTCCTTGTGAAGGTGGCTCTGCTCTTCGCTCACATAGTTAGCACTCTCAAAGTGTAATGTTATATAACATCGCATAAATAAACACCTA
>NW_027112981.1:180429-180876 GCF_000696795.3 Halyomorpha halys | reverse complement strand
TTTATGCACTGCCATACTGTTCATCCAGTTGTCATGGGGATTTTTGATAAATGTTCAGAATTTTTCCAGGAAGATTATAGGCTAGCCCGACTCGTCCTGTTGGCAATTGGTTTATTTTCCAATATTAATTTGAACTTATCAATAGTTTGTTGACAATTGGTTTATTTTTCAATATTAATTCGTACCTATCAAAAGTTTGTTGAAAATTGTTATATTTTTCAATATCAATTTGAACCTATCAATAGTTAGTTGTAGAGTATTGGTTTATTATTCAATATTAATTTGTACCTGTCAGACATTTGTTGATAATCAGGTGATTATTTTATTTACCAATATTAATGTTGGTTGACAAATAGTTTCAAAAAAAATATTTTGTACTTATCAATAGTTTGTTGACGATATATTTATTTTCCAATATCAATTTATACTTATCAAAAATTTATTTTT
>NW_027112981.1:176695-179909 GCF_000696795.3 Halyomorpha halys | reverse complement strand
CATTTTTTTAATAATTTGTATTTATAAAAAGTTTGTTGACAATTAGTTTATTTATCAATATTAATTTCTACCTGGAGAACCTTATTTATCAAATGGAGAATTAGCTTATTTTTTCATTTTCCAATATTAATTTGTATCGAAAGTTTATTTTTCAACATTATTTTGTGCCTAGAAATAGTTTTTTGACAATTAGTTTATTTCCTAATATTGATTTGTATCTATCAGAAGTTTGTTGACAATTAGGTGATTATTTTATTTTCCATTATTAATGTTGGTTGACAATTAGTTTTTAAAAAAAATATTTTGTACTTACCAAAAGTACAAATTGGCAATTGTTTTTTTTTTTCAATATTAATTTGTACTTATCAAAAATTTGTTGACCATTGGTTTATTTTTCATTATTACTTTGTGCCTATTAATAGTTTGTTGACAACTAGTTTATTTCCTATTATTAATTTGTACTAATCAAAAGTTTGTTGGCGATTGGTTTATTTTTTAGTAATAATTTGTATTATTTATTAATTTGTACCTAACAAACCTTTGATGGCTATTAGTTCATTTTTTTTATTAATGTGTATTTATCAAAAAGTTTGTTGACAATTAGTTCATTTTTCAATATTAATTCGTACCTATCAAATGGAGAATTAGCTCATTTTTTCATTTTCCAATATTAATTTGTACCTATTAAAAGTTTATTGGAAATTGATTTATTTTTTAATTTTCCTATATTTATTTGTACCTATCAAAAGTTTGTTGGAGATTGATTTATTTTTTTATTAATTTGTATTTTTCAAAAGTTTGATGACAATTTTTTATTTTCTAGTACTAATTTGTACCTTTAAATGAAGAATCAGATTTTTATTTAAATATTAATATTACTATGTGCCTATCAAAAGTTTGTTGACAATTTGTTTATTTTTAATATTACTTTGCCTACCAATAGTTTATTGACAATCAGTTTATTTCCTAATATTATACTAATACTAATAAGTATGTTGACAATTATGTGATAATTTTATTTTCCAATATTAATGTTGGTTGACAATTAGTTTTAAAAAAAAAATTTTTGTACTTATCAAAAGTTTGTTGACAATTGTTTTATTTGTTAATATTAATTTTTACCTATCCAAAGTTTGCTAACAATTAATTTATTTACCAATATTAATTTGTACCTATCAAAAGATTGTTGGAAATTGATTTATTTTTTTATTAATTTGTATTTATCATAAGTTTTTTGACAATCAGATGATATTTTTTATTTTATTTTCCAATATTAATTTGTACCTATCAAAAGTTTGTTGGGAATAATATGATTCTTTTTTATTTTCTAATATTAATTTGTACCTATTAAATGAAGAATCAGTTTTTTATTTAAATATTAATTTATACCTCTAAAAGTTTTGTTGAAAATTGGTTCATTTTTTGTCCCATATTGTGTACCTATCAAAAGTTTGCTAACAATTAGTTTATTTTTCAATATTAATTTGTACTTATAAAAAAATTACAATTTTTGTTATTGTTCTGCTTAGAACCTTGGCTATCGAATTCCAGTTCATTTATTCCTAAGAGAGCCAGAGGATTTAAGCGGGGTGAGCTAATGCAAATACAGATATCCCTACATACTCCTAACTCCTAACAGTGTCCTGGGGATTATGAAACCGATTTTCCCATTCCTCCCAGCCATTTTGTAATATTTAACAATTTTACATTTTCTCCCAATAATTTAATTAGTTACATAGATAGTTAAAATGAAAATTATTTGTAATGCGATTATAAGGTTTTCATTTAAATTATCTTTAATATTTATAGCTCTATTTTGCTTAGTTTTAGTAACTATTAGTAAGAATAAAATACTATTTAAACCTGTTATTTCTATTAATGTTCGTAGGGGGTGTAACTCAGTGGTAGAGTGTCTGCTTCGCATGCTGAAAGTCCTGGGTTCAAATCCCAGCACCTCCAATGAATATTTTTATTACTTTTTTTTTTATTTACTTGAAATTTAAATATGAACTATTCCGAGTTTTAATTTTTAATTCAAATTTTCTTGTTAATAATCCATTGATAATTTTACCATGCTATGCTATACTACTGCTCAGAAAGTTAAAGTGATATACAAATTAAAAAAATCCCGAGAATCTCAAAATTTATGTAATTATAAAAATAAAATAAATCATACCATTAGGAAATTCGGTCAAAATATATCAAATATAATAATATATAAACGTTTCGTCACCGTTTGTAAAACTAATAGTACAAGAACCTAAGAGGAGAAAAAAGGCAGTTATCTTATCCCAATTTTTGATTAATTTAATGAAAACTATGTATAATTACTAATGAAAATTGATAAGTTTGCCTAGTATACGTAGGGCGAATTAAAAAATGGCGGCTGTTTCAAAACGTTAAAATTAATTAATTTTTCATTCGGAGTATGAAAAAAAAAAAAAAGTTTCATATCCTTGAAACTACTAACAACAATAGAAAATCTAAGTGAAAATCGTTTAAAGTAGAGTAAATTTGCTAAAATATAAGCCCTAATAGAGCTATTTACGATCTATAGTTTCTAGATATAGCTATTAAAAAAGAAAAATTTCATTAAAATGTTGTACAGAACGTACTAAAAAATCAGTAGTTAGTAATTTGATTTTGAAAATCTATATCTCAGAAACTATTAGACGTATAGATGTCTATTAGCACTAAAATTAAAGCTAGTTTAATGGGCTATAAAGTGGTTTATGATGTTTATCTTCGTAGGCTACTATTCCTTCATTTTTCATATTTGCTGAAATAAATTGATTTATAGTTGTTCGGACACATTTTTATTTGCCAAATTTATATTCATATACGAATATCATAAAAACTTCTACCCCTACGAAGATAAATGTCATAAACTACTTTATAGTAAATTAAATTTCCTTTATTTGGAGTGCTGGAATTGGCGTGTTATAGATCTAGAGTTATATGTTTTCAAAAATCAAACATTTTATGTGAAAAACAAGAAACGTTTTGAATTTATTTTGTCCAATATCATAAAAACTACTCCTACAAAGATAAACGTTATAAACTATTTTGTAATAAATTTAACTAGCTTTAATGTGAGTGTTGGTGGACATCTGTACGTCCTATGGTTTCCCATAGATCAATCTTATTGTCCGAAAAACTGTAAATCAATTTTTTTAGCAAATATCATGAAAACTACTATTCCTACGAAGGTAAA
>NW_027112981.1:173053-174658 GCF_000696795.3 Halyomorpha halys | reverse complement strand
GTTTTAAACAGAAAAAATGTTTTTAAGTTTCTGAATACAGAGATAGAAAAAAATTAGCTAAAATTGCCATGGATACGACCTTTATTTATGAATGAACCATTGATAAATAAATGTAGTATCCATGGAAATGTTAGCTATTAGTTTCTACTAAAGCTGATTTTTTATTTTTAATTATAATACAACACTAACACTATAATAGTCTAAACAATATACAGACATGGTGCACACGATGGAAAATTAAGATTAATCACAAGTCACATTTACTCTACGACACAAAACATGCCCTTCAGTTTACATTGAATATCACCCTATACCACAAACAAACACTGTAACTTATTTAGGACTTACCTATGACAGAAGGTTGACATGGGGCCCACTCGTCAAGGTAAAACGTAAAACGCTAAATTTCCGACTGAGACAATTATATTCTATACTACACAGACGTTCTAAATTATCAGTGAAATTACTATATTTACAGTATCCATTAATAGTACCCCACTCATACCTGTCGAAAATATCTGTTACTTATTTATTAAATAAATCAAAAATTTGTATCCATTATTGTCTCAACACTTTTTATTTTAGACTAGAGCCGGGGAGAAACGGGAAATTACACTGGTTGCCGAGATGAAGCGGACGGACCAGTGTAACCGTTAGGAAGTAGATTACAATCTTAGTTGCCGAGATGAAGGGGACGGACCAGTGTAACCGTTAGGAAGTAGGTTACAATCTTAGTTGCCGAGATGAAGGGGACGGACTAAGATTGCTGGAGAGAAGGAGAGGAGATATGCCATCATCTTAGGTGGGCATACAGAAAAACAACTTTTGCAAGAATAGGTTGGCAATAAATTTCTCTATCTCAAGTAGTGTGTACGCCACTAGTGCCATTACTAGATTCAGGTAAGGATGTGGATCTAAGATCGAAGAGGGGATTTAGAGTCCCTTATTTATAGGCCTAGTCCATGCGGTTGTGACCGAGAAGCGGTCGGTACATGTCTACTTGAGATAGTTTCGTGAATTGCTTTGCTATCATTTATTATTCTTTCTATTGATATTGTTAAGTTTTAGATACAGACATTATTAATATATAAAAATGACAATATGTTTTTACAAAATAATGCAATATGTAAATTTGAGAGCTTCGGTGAGGTTCGAGATGCAACGCTCTGGTGAGCTGTGATGAAACCGCTTGCTCCCTCTCGCAATCAGAGGTTCTTTAATACCTTTATTTATAGGACTAGTGCATACGGCTGTAATAGGCCGAAACGTCGGACTTATACAGGAATAAAAAATGTTTTGAGACTAAAATGGATAACATTTTATTTATTTAAACGATATTAACTAGTGTAAAGATTATAAATAATGTAATAATTATTTTTTATACCAATATTTTATTCGAATTACTAGTTTGATCTATCGACAGTTGTCTCAGTTTCAGGTTATCTAGCTAACCTGCTTAATAAATTTGTAGAGCAGAAACAGGTCGCTAAGTTACTGAAGTTTAACTAAACTCTTTGACAAATCTTAGTTTTACCGGAGATTGGTACCACCGATTCTTAGTTACAGCTATAACCTGCATACATGCGATGTTTCGGTGGTATGTGC
>NW_027112981.1:169387-171018 GCF_000696795.3 Halyomorpha halys | reverse complement strand
ATATTCATTTTTATATGTTAGATAGCAAGTTTTCCTTATTACAGTGATGTGGAATTCCTGAAAATACTGAGTCCTTACAAGTTATTCTATATACTTAAGCCCGTAGGATTACGGATTGGATAAGGAGATCCCAATATCCTGCAGTCGCATTGGCCTGAGAAAGGTTACCTTGATCCTGCTGAAGATCTCGAGGATACGATATCCTAACTTGGGAATCAAGAGGGAGAGACATTTCCGGGACTCCTACTATCACTGATATTTTTCCTCAACCCCTTGTCTCTCCAAAATACTTTTAAAATATTATAAGAACATTAGATTAAAATATTAAATTATGCATTAGAAATTATACACGTGTTTTAATTTATAAAATTTACGCATGATGATTCAAAAATAAGAACAAATAATAATTAAAGAAGAAAAAGTAAATATTATTAAGTAAAATAAATATGTAATTTTTTTAAAAATATTTATTTATTGCTATTTACAACTGTACATTATAACACATTTAGTAAATCTGATCTAAGTTAAATTGGAGTGTTACAGGCGTGTAGAGAAACTACCCATTGGTAGACATTCAGCAGACATTCTAATGACATTTTTTATTAGCTGGTCTCGTGGCAATCTTCTATTCAGGCACCTCGGAGGGTTGTCAGGAATGGAAGAGGATACAAGGTTAGAAACTAGGGGGTTTGAGTGGTTAGGGAGTTTATAATGGAAGGAGTGATATCTGGTTCGGGCTAGATCGGTTACATAGGGAACATTAAGGTCTTTATGTATGATTTTATTTGTGACAAAGTAAGGAGCATCCACACTTGTAGTGTTAATGACCCCCCATTGAAGTAGAACAACATAATTTAGATAAACAAAACATAAACGTTAACATTTCTTAAAAGGTGATATTTCGATACTGACAGTAAACACACAGGACCTGAAAAACTATCACAACTTCATATTGAACAATCATAACGTGTTCAATCACCACACTAACCCTCTCAAAAAAACCATGCACCCTTGTCAACACAGATATCGCCAGTGTTTTTATTTCACCATGACAACTGTAACACCATTTTCACTCAATAAAGTTTTTTTTATTATTGCTCAATTATACAAAAATGTTTTTGTGTAAATGTAAATTTTAAAAAATATATTTTTAATGATAAGGTTATAACAGAGTCCTAAACTGTTGAAGGTAGGTTCTGTTATAAATGATGTTTGTAAGTGGAAAAAGAGAAGATTAGTGATGTGAAAAAGTTTTAAATTTAAAATATATAAATTTATGTAAGTAAATAATCAATTTAAAAACATTATTTGAAACTGTTTTAATATTATTTTAATATTTAATTTGTTTTAAAGTTATGACAAGAGCAAATTAGCCTGCAGAAAAAAATTATTAAAGAATATGACATCAATATTTAATGTATAACCAAAAATAATATTATTAGTAATTATTAGCAAATATTATTATTATGTTGTTGAGGAAAAAAAATGTAATTAATATAAGAACAAAAATTTTTATAGGTTGTCTCCTTGAGAATAGTCTGAAGGCCGAAACGCTGTGGAATTTCTGAAAATAAAAGTTGAGAGTATATTTGGATCATAATTTAAATGTTATAATTAACAAAGCGTATATA
>NW_027112981.1:162945-167772 GCF_000696795.3 Halyomorpha halys | reverse complement strand
CAAAATTGATAAGTCTGTTAAGTACAGGTACGAGGAATACAATATGGTGGCTGTTTCAAACGTTAAACAAATATATTTTTTTCATTTGGAGCTTCATATTTTTAAAATTTGAATAACATAAACAAATAAATAAAAATAAAATTAATTACCAAAATTAGTATCATTATTATTCTATTATAAAAACATTTGATATCTACTTTAATTATTAATTAAACAAATAATATTTTTAGTTATAACGCCAATGATATTCGTCTGTAGTTTTTAACCCTCAAGACACTGTTGTTTGGTGCCCATGCAATGGGGAAAGGTCTTGGCATTTCCCGTTCGAATCGGATTTATATATTTTTGCTTTTTCCTCCTTTAGTTATTCATAAAATTCTTTTATGTTCTGTATTTGTCAAAGCCACCTCAAATTGACCATGTCTTTTTTAAAAAAGCTTTAAAGTAAAGGGACAAAAACAAACTGGCTGGAATATAACTATTTATTTGGTTAATCTACCATTAGAAAACTTGAACATAAAATAAATAAAAGTAACTATAAAAAAAGGCCTTTTAGACAAAAATAAAATTAGCTAAATAAATTATGAAAACAAAAGAAACGAATATTCAAAATCAATAGATATAAAATAAATACTGGTCGACGGAAAGATGTGTAGGTCGCAACTCCGTAGCTATAAACACCGCTACAACTCTCAAACTGGTCCAAAGTTGGTGGGCCCACGTCTATACTGGCTCATCAACAGTCGAGAGTAGAAAAGCCAATATGGCCACAATGGCACTTATTGAGGGCAAACAGGGTCTGGTTGTTTTAATGAATTATACGAGCCGACTAACTAGCAAGAACTCATATTCCAGTTGAAAAGCATAAAAGGTCTGATTCCCGACTGTAAAGTCGATTAACAAACTCAAAATGCCCTACAGACAGGGCTGTTTAAAACTTTCCACTAATTGGCACGAACTGATCTCAAAACGAAGATGGTCGGCCTGTTGCTAGGCGACCTCTTAGCGACGGTTATCAACCGTATATAAAATAGAATAATATGGAAAAATATGTATTTATATTTGTGTGTTATAATTACGTAATAGAGCCAGTTGCTAAGGCTCTATTACGTAATTATAACACACAAATATAAATACATATTTTTCTTCTCAAATAACTAAATTATAATATATATTTATATAAATAAATGTAACTAAACACTAATACTAACTAAATACTAAACACACAGATCACTTTGCTAGACTAGGTTTTTTGGACTCATGGGATCCCAAAACATGTATTACCGTCAAAAAATTGGATTCAAAATTAGTCACTATCTCAATACTTTCCCTTATTATATATATATATCGGTGAATGAAAGTACAAATAATTGTGTGCCCGTATATTTCACTTTACAGCCGCAAGTAGCATGTGGCAACAATTTTTCATCCTACGCTAAAAAAAATAACATAAATGAAAAGGAAATTGAAGTAAGTGTGGAATATAAGGCAAATAAGAATGTATTAAAAAATGATAAACACGGATTAATGCGTTTTAAATATTAAAAGTAAATTTTAACTTTGCAGAGAGAAAAAATAAATTTTTTTTTCTGATTTATTTATTGATTTTTACAAAATGTATTTTCTATAAAAATACAAATAGTAAATTTGATATAAGATCATAATGGAATGATACAGGCTTATAGAGAAGCTAATAGCATTGGTAACACTAATAATATATCTATATTAGAAGGTCTCATAACTTATTTAGGACTAACCTATGACAGAAGGTTGACATGGGGCCCATACGTCGAGACAAAACGTAAAACGCTAAATTTCCGACTGAGATAATTATATTATATACTACAAAGGCGTTTTAAATTATCCCTCAGTCAGAAACTTAGCATAAACAATTACTTACTTATACCCATCTGGACTTACGCCTGCCAAATGTATGGACCTGATAAAAACACACAGATTCAGAAAATACAAACCTTTCAATAACAATTTTTAAGACTGGCAACGAACTCACCACTCTACGTTTCATACGACTTACAAACGGTTTCACAACACGCTGTGTGGACATTTCAATAAATTTTTACAACAGATAAATAAGTAATAATTTACATAACGTCAGGATAAGTATGCACCACATTAGGTGCTATCTCTCTCATGCCATGCCTGGATAGAACATGTCATTTGCTGGTTATAAAGTACATTTACAGGTTCAAATAAAAAAATATATATCAGAAGGTCTCGAGTCCATCTGTTTTTCGGCACCTGGAAGGATTGTGAGAAATGGAAGAGAAAGAAATGTTAGAAACTAGTGGGATTGGGTTGTTAGGGAGTTTATGATGGAAGGACTCCATAGGTCTTAAATGATTTCCACTTTTTATAAAGTATTGCTCTAAAGTAAATTGCTCTATTTAATTAATGATACATAAATAATAATATATACATAAGTATGAATACATACATAATTATAAATATTTTTAAGTTCACTTATTTTTTCACTCGGACTTCTTTAAAAGCTCTAGTTTTAATTTTTTTTAATTCAATTTTTTTTTGTATTTTGATTTAACGAAGCTTCACCTCCTCCGCAATCCTTTCCTTTTCAAATTCAAATCGCTCCCTATCCAACACAAGGCGGTCTGCTAATACCTCTTCTGTTTTTTTCTTCGTTGTATTATTAAAGTTATCCATTGTAATTTAATAACAGGGGTAAGAAATAATAACTAGCACAAAGACGAAAGAACTAACCTGACACAACAAACAAAAATGGTGGCGAGCTCAACTGGTCTATTGTGTGACGTCATTCTCCATTTAACAGACTCTCAGCCATGTTACATGTTATTTCGTTTTACCACGGCAAAAGAAGGCAATTTTTTTTCCATTTAACATAAGTTTTTCCATTTAACACGCTTTAACATGTTAAACTAAAGATCATGAATACCCCTATTATATATTGTTAAATGTATTAAATAGCAGAATCATTATGTAATAAATCTAAATAATATATATTTTACCCTAACCTCGACAGATTCTGAAAGCTGTGTTAGTTTGTTTTTGATCTAGCAGTAGATATCAGGTTCCCGCCTGCACTACTTAGAATTTCAAATGTACCAGACCGAGAATGTTTTATAAAACACTAAGGCTTGATTTGTGAGCGCTATTCGTTCCCTCTCCTCTCCGAGCAGTTTCTTAGGCTACATTAAATATTGCTGCTTCTATCAAAATAATTTAAGGCATTTATTATTCGTAGATTATAGTACTAGAGCCCAAGAGGAGAAAATAGACAGTTATCTCACCCCAATTTTTGATTACTTTAATGAAAGCTATGTATAATTAATAGTCAAAACTGATGAGTCTGCCAAGTATAAATAGAGGGAATAAAAAATGGCGGCTGTTTCAAAGCGATAAAAAAAAACTAATTATTCGGAGCTCTATATCTCAAAAAGTAGGAACTACACAAGAAAACCTAAGAGAACGTCATTTAAAGAAGAGTAAATTTTCTAAAATATGAGCCCTAATAGAGCTATTTATGTTAAATAGTTTTTGAGATATGGCTTATTAAAAAGCAACATTCCATAAAAATGTTGTATGGGACGTACTAAAAAATCAGTAGTTAGTGAACTTATTTTCAAAAAATCTAAAAAAAAAAAATTTGACGTACAGATGTATATTAGCAATCAAATTAAAGCTAGTTTAATGAGCTATAAAGTATTTTATGATGTTTATCTTCGTAGGAGTAATAGTTTACATGAAATTTAATAAAAAAGATTTATTATTGTTCGGACAAATTTTCATTTGCCAAAATTATATTCACATGTGTATATCATAAAAACTGCTACTTCTACAAATATAAACATAATTAACTATTTTGCCGTAAATTTAACTAGCTTCAATTTGAGAACTGACAAACATCTGTACGACCAATGGTTTCAGAAATGAAGTTTTTCATAAATCAAACTTATTGTCCGAACAACTATAAATCAATTTATTTTAGCAAATATCATGAAAACTGCTATTCCTACTAAGGTAAAGGTCACAAACTAATTTATAGCTCATTAAACTAGCTTTAATATGGGCGTTGATGACCTCTGGGTTTTACGCCCTTAAGCCCCAGACAACAACAACAACTAGCTTTAATTTGAGCGCTAATAGATATCTGTATGTCTCATATTTACTGAGATATAGATTTCTCAAAATAAACTAGCTAACTAAAATAATGGTCTCTTAGATTTTCTAGTGTTGTTGGTAGTTTTTAAGATATAGAGTGAAAATTAATGTTTTTTTAAGGCTTTGAAACAGCTGCCATTTTTATTCCCCCAACCTATACTTGGCAGACTCATCAATTTTGACTAGTAATTATACATAGTTTTCATTAAAGTAATCAAAAATTGGGGTGAGATAACTGCCTTTTTTCCTTCCCGGCTCTTGTACTATTAATAGTTGAACTAATACTTTGTAGGACAATATCTTAAGTGGCGGTCAATAAAGGTACTAAACAGAAAAAAAATATTGGTAACAAAACTAAAAGGTTACCAATAAATATTTTTTAAAAATATTTCGTACCTTTATTGACTGCCAAACAAATTTGGCCACGGTTCTATTATGATCATGAGAGATAGTTGACCATGGTTGGGGGTGCGGTTAAAATATAACACCAATATGTTGAAATATCTTATTTAATCGTGGCAACGTTTCGGCCAGAATTTCTAGCCTTCATCAGGCATTTCAACCTTCATATTTCCAAAAAATAAACAGAATGACATAAAGCAAATAATTGTACAGAACGAAATTAATAAAATTATTGTGATAAAAGAAGTGAAAAATAAAATTTATATA
>NW_027112981.1:161313-162077 GCF_000696795.3 Halyomorpha halys | reverse complement strand
AAAAATAAAAATTACTTTTTTAATAAATTAACTTTTTGCGACTATGTTAACGATTTTTAAATTGTCGGAAAAGGTTCTAATTGGATACAGAAGCTTTCAGAGATGAGTCTTTTGCCATGGTTACGAACTGTAGCTATTATAGACGTTTTGTCAATATCGAAGGTATTATTTAAAGAAAGAGAATGCTCCGAAAGTTTTGAGGCAGAATGATTATTTGAGGAAACAGAATATTTGTATTGTTTGATACGGTCTTATAAGAGTTTTTTGGTTTCGCCTATGTAAACAATTACAATTAGAGGTGGAGCTAGGGATGTAGTATATGATATGTGATCGGTGTAGAGGAGGGATAGGGTCTTTTAGCTTAGTGTAAATATTAGATAGTGTGTTGTGAGGTCTGAAGGCAATACGAAGGGTAGTGATCTGTATAAAGGGGTAGAAAGGGGTTGTGAAGAATTAGGTGAAGTGGTGAGACGATTTTGGTAGTTGTGTAAAAGTTTATGAATAATATGGAGAGGGAAGTTATTAGCTAAGAGTATTTGTTTGATGCGGTGTGGTTTTTTCATGGAAATGGGAATCAGAAAGGGAAAGGCCACGGTGAATAAGGTTTTTGGCTACGTTAATTCTTTGATGGTAAGGATGTTGGGAGTGGTAATTTTGAAGTCTGCCTGAGTAGGTAGGTTTGGTGTAAAAGTCAGTGGATATGGTGTTGTTTGGGTTTCTTATGATGAGGAGGTCAAGAAAAGGAAGGGAGTTATTATTTTCAA
>NW_027112981.1:159989-161163 GCF_000696795.3 Halyomorpha halys | reverse complement strand
TTTTTAATAAATTAACTTTTTGCGAATATGTTAACGATAAGTTGTGCTTGTCGATTTATAATTGACGGAAGAAGGTTCTAATTTGATATAGAAGCTTTCAGAGATAATCCTTTTGTCATGGTTACGAACTGTAGACGTAGTATAGACGTTTTGTCAATATCGAAGGAATGATTTAAAGAAAGAGAATGCTCCGAAAGTTTTGAGGCAGAATGATTATGTGAGGAAACAGAATATTTGTATTGTTTGATACGGTCTTATAACAGATTTTTTTGTTTTGCCGATGTAAACAATTACAATTAGGGGTGGAGCAAGGGATGTAGTATATGATATGTGATCGGTGTAGAGGAGGGATAGGGTCTTTTAGTTTAGTGTAAATATTAGATAGTGTGTTGAAAGGTCTGAAGGCAATACGAAGGGGATGTATGGTAGTGATCTGTATAAAGGGGTAGAAAGGGGTTGTGAAGAATTAGGTGAAGTGGTGAGACGATTTTGGTAGTTGTGTAAAAGTTTATAAATAATATGGAGGGGGAAGTTATTAGCTAAGAGTATATGTTTGTTGCGGTGTGTGTTTTTTTCATGGAATCGGGAGTCAGAAAGGGAAAGGTCACGGTGAATAAGGTTTTTGGCTACGTTAATTCTTTGATGGTAAGGATGTTGGGAGTGGTAATTTAGAAGACTGCCTGAGTAGGTTGGTTTGGTGTACCAGTCTGTGGATATGGTGTAGTTTGGGTTTCTTATGATGAGGAGGTCAAGAAAAGGAAGGGAGTTATTATTTTCAATTTCTACAGTAAAATTAAGGTGTGGATGGTAAGAATTAAAGGCGGATAAGATGTCAGGGATTTTCTCAGGATTTATGACAAGGAGGAGATCATATACATATTTTTTAGTAAGAATAATGTAAACTGGTTCTATTATGGACTAGGACTGAAAAATAATACAAAGGTGAGATAACTGAAAAAAACAAAAAAAAAGCTTTTGAAAGAACGGGATATACTAGTTTAGCTTTGAAGTCAAAGGGTTGAGCTATCTGGAAAGCTAATGATCTCGATAGCGAAGGATCTATACTTTCAGGATGTAACAAGGGTTCATCATAACACTGATGTTTTGTTAGTGATTCATTGTTACTCTAAGTGCCGGACCGCACAAATATATTTTAGAACCACAGAAGCTATTT